>NW_007248501.1:67292-138179 GCF_000164805.1 Carlito syrichta
ATAGCAAGAACCTGGAAACAACCATGCTGCCCATCAAAAGAGGACTGGATTAAAAATATGGTACATATACACGATGGAATACTATGCAGCCACAAAAAAGAACAAAATCATGAATTTCGCAGCAACCTGGATGGAACTAGAGTCTATAATACTGAGTGACCTCTCACCGAAACAAAGATCCGAGTATCACATGTTCTCACTCATATAATGGACCTTGAACATCCAATGTAATACTATAAGAAAATGACTGGGAAACTTTGTGGTGGGGAGGGAGATGGGATTAACAGTAGCAAATATCTGTCTGGGGATGGGGAAACACCTCTTATCAACAGGGTGCCTGAATGAAACGTAATTGTACACCTAACCCTTAACTGTACCCCACAAAACCATAATAAAAAGTATTGATTATGAAAAAAAAAATTCCTACCTTGAAGCTGTGCCCATCAAGATTGAAGTGGTCATACTCATAGGCTTTAAATATTGCATCAAAGAGGGCCGGTCACTTTAGTGTAAAATTATTGCTGTTAAAGGTTTTTGATTTTTGTGAGTCTCTATATGTATTTTTCTCACTTGTACCAAGATTTTCTGTCTCCATTCTACTGATGTAAGCCATGATTTTTCAAAGACTATTCCTCTTGAAGGGCCAAAGAAAAAAAGATCAAACTTAGCAGCTTCTCTGGTTTATTTTTATCCAAGGTTTAGATATGTAACTTCATATGATATACATATGTATATGTATGTATGTATGGTGTGTGTGTGTGTGTGTGTGTGTGTGTGTGTGTGTGTGTGTGTGTATGAGTGTTAGATAGTCAATGACATCTGTCCATTTTTTTTTTTTACTACTACTTTTTACAATTCCATGATGTTTTCTCTACTCTACTAGGGGAACAGTGTTAGTTTAAAATTTTAAAAAAATTATCCCCACTCCTTCATTCCCTCATCATATCAGAAGTGGGTATTCCTTTGCCATTTGACTTTGCAAAGCTTCCTAGCACAGCAGGCAGACCATACTTCTTTGCCCCCTTGACTTTGTGTTTGGCCATGTGATTTACTTTGGTAATGGAATGTGACAACATGATGTGAGCAGAAGCTTTAAATGTGCTGGTGTGGTTTTTTTTTTTTTCTTTTTTTTCCTTTGTCCTTTATTTGTTCCATTTGGCAGGAAAAGTACATGACTTATATAGCCTCTTCCTCTTCAGCCTTGGTCCTGGAATGACAGATACCTGGACTGACATATACCCGAGCCCAACCAAGATACCTGGAGAACCATGAATAACAAATAAATACTTGTTTTATGTGTAACTGAGATGTGGAGGTTGTTTGTTATGTAGCCTTCACAGTAGCAAGTTAACTAATAAAGAAGCCGTCTTCTTTAAATTTCATCCAAATTATTCTGTGTCTTATTTATAGCATGTAAAGACATTTATGGCATGAGGCTGAAATTCCAGAGCTCTAGTCACTGAGTTCTATAACCTATCATTAAGTTTCCACTGAGGACACACCTCCCACGAGCTGTTCCTAAGTGATGACTGAGACGATCATGGATCATGCTAAGGTGGGTACAATTCAAGAAAACATGGGACTTCTCTGATAATAGACTTTGACTCAAGAATACTCAGTGGTCTTGCAGAAACTTCTTCATTGTACTGCAAAGTGGTCTAGGATGCTTTTATCCCACCTTCCTTCATTCCTGCTTTTCCAGGTCAGATGCACATTTCAGTATAACAGCTCTCCTATTTGTTTTACCAGTTTGTTCCAAATTTTTTTCTCATAGGGATTTTCCTTTTTAAAAACACTTATATTTAATATTTTCTTGACATCTGTTTTTCAGAGGACCTGGACTAGCACAGTCTCTTAACCCTTTGCTACTCTAGACTTAGAAAAAGTGTTATCTGGTGGCCACTTTTAAACCATAGATATTCATAAACAGAAATTGTCCATATTTTTACTCTTTTTTTTTCAGGAAAAAAAATAAAATTCAGAGAACTTCCTCACCTGCTCGATCAGGGTTTATTTTTCTACCCTTTGTGTTTCAAGCTGAAACTTTTAAAAGAAGAAATGTAATGCAAACTAGTATAATATAAAGACTAGATTTAAGGACTATAAAATCTGTCCATGAGATTCTGTATGATAGTTACATACTTAATGAATCCTTAAGCAAGAGGTAGTCAAGTTGAGCTTTCATTTTTGAAATTTAATTGTAAACCTTAAACACACTGAGGCTTTGTCAACCCATGGCCCCTGAATTAGCTCATGAAGTGACTGGGTGAATAGGACACAGTTGGATCTTTGCAATTATATAGCTTGGCTTTATCTCCCTAAGACTTGAGGGGTTTAGAGTCTAAGAACAGATTTTAAATAGATAAAGGGGAGTGTACTATATTGTTTGTATGTGTAGAACAGGCCAGTTGCGCGTCCTTAACTTTCACAAAAGTATGCATAATGCTTCAACAATTTTCTCTTGTGTTTCAGTTTTGAACATTGCACCCCATCTAAAACCTACAAGGAAGATGGGACCATCATTTCCCTGAAGCTATTAATTGCTTATGGAAAATGGCTGATGTAGTGACACCTGTTTTCAGTTGGAGACACACACTGGGAATTGCACTTTCTCAATTGCAGTTTAATCCTTTTTAGTGTCATATGTTTAAAAATAGCCTTGAAGCCAAACACTCAGCAAGATGAATGTGGGATAGAAAAGATATAACATCTCTACACAAATAAATTACCCAAAATATCATTTGAATTTTCTGTGGGCAAGTGAATCAAAGTCATTTTGTATGTTACCACTGAGGGACCCATACACTTGAAAACACCTGCTGAGAAGCCACCAGTTCATACTGGTTGTTCTTACAGGTGCAACTTATCTACTGTTAAGACCTACTAAATCAAGCTTTGGATAACTGGTTGTTCATTAAGACTGCTGAAGAAAAAAGTACATTAGAAAATGATTAAGCCATTGTTTCTGTATAGAAACAACCTTAATTGGAAAGGTAGAAAACATTTTAGAGGATAAGGTATCTGGATGGCCAACGACTCATAAGAAGAAAAAGGTGATTAGTAAAATGAGTCTGAACTGACACCGAAACCTTGCAGCACATGCTTTTCTAAAAAAGGGGGGGGCATGCCCTTCTTGTCAGAATTCAATTTTCATTTCCTTGCTGTACAGATGGAAAGAATTCCAATTCTCTATTTATTTTGTAATGCCTGGCATGTGAAGCTTTAGCTGGCTCAAGTAGTCCTGATGAAATGCAGGACAATGACACCTTGAAAGGTGGTGACAGTATATCCACTTGAAAAGTAATTGCTCCTGGCTTCACGCACAGTAACTTCAAGATGGAAAATACATTCAGAATAGCAAATGCCAAGAATGCTTCTAATCCAACTTATTCCCTCTTATCATTTAAGAGAAGCAGGTAGGATAAAAATATGAGCCAAAAGCATTATCCATCATATTAAAATGTAGTGTTCATTAAATATTCTAAATTCTCTCTCTGTCTTTGTCTCTGTCTACCTGCCTTTGCCTCTATCTCTGCTTGCTCTCTCCCCATGTCTCCCTTTCTCTACCCTTCCCTCCCTCTCTCTCTCTTACCTTCCCTCAATCCTTGAAGTAATCGTTGCTCTAAATTTTGTTGTTATTATTCCATGATATTTTAATAAGTAGTTTGCCTCCTAGGAATAATAGTCCTAGACAATATATTGTTCAGTTTCAAGTTTATTAAAAGGGTATTAATTTGTATATGGAATTTGTGGTACTGGATTTTTCACTCAATATAATCCTTATTTTTTAATTTATCCCTTTGTTGCAAGACCTGAATCTCATTCATTTTCAATACTGCTAGTATTTTATTTTACAAATATATTATAATTCATTGTGCTATCTTTTGATTGACAGACCAGATGTGACAGGAGTTGCAAATATCTTCTTCTAGTTTGTATCTTTCATTTTCCCCATGATGTCTCTGCTAACCAGAAGATCTTAATTTTAGCTTAGTCAAAATAGGGCTGGGTGTGGTGGCTCCCTTTTGTAATCCCAGCATTTTGGTCAAGGAGAGAGAATTGATTGAGCCCAGGAGTTTGGGACTAGCCTGGACAAGGTAGTGAGACCTCATCTGTACAGAAAATTAAAAAGTTAGCCGAGTATGGTAGCACACACCTGTAGTCCCAACTACTTGGGAGGCTGAGGCAGAAGAGTGGCCTGAGCCCAGGAAGCTGAGGCTGCAGTGAGACTACACTCCAGCCTGGGCAACAGAATGACACAACAACAACCAAAAGTCTTCAATCTTTCAGAAATAAATTTTTGTAAAGGCTATTTTATTAGGAGCATGCAAGTTTAGAATTTTTTAATTTTCCTGTTTTAACTTTTTATCATTATACAAAGATCTTTTCAACCCCTAACCTTGTTATTGTTTTAATGCTATTTTGATTCATTTAAATATATTTATATCAGACTTCTTTTAGTTAGTATTTGTCTTATAAAATTTTTCTCATATCAGTACATTCAAATGTTCTAGGCTTTTATGTTTTGGTCATGCCTCTTATAGAAAGCATGTAAATGGATTTGTTTTAATATAATTTGAACATAATTAAACAATTGGAAATTATCAATGAATTTTGAAACTTTCTTCTAGAACTGTTTTTTTTTTTAATTTTATATAAGCGGAGGTACAGAGAATACTATTTTGTAAAATTAACACATTGAATTCCATCACACAATTGGTTATTACCATAAAAATGAGCTAGCAGCTTTAAAAGATCATGTATCTCTACCCTGATTCTTTTAGAACAACTTCTGTAGACATAGTCCAAAAAAACAAAGTGTTTCTTGGATTAGCTCAATTTTTATGACAAAAAAATCTTTCAAAGAGAAACAAAAAATGGCTCAAATCGTATAACATTTAACAATATGTCATACTGGGAACTTTTCTAGGCAGTGTGAATACCTAATTACTGAGCCACATGTATTATTGTTATTATTGTGATTATTTATTATTTTGCATTTAGCAATTTAGCAAGGAAAATGTCCAGATGTAATTAGAGAGAACTTTGAGCTATGTACCTCCCCCCAACTCCCAAGACACATGGAAGTATTTTTTTCATATTAGGAAGACTGTTCAAGCCTTACTTATGGTTCTGAAGGTCTAGGGCTATGGAGGAAAGTGAAAGATAATCCAAAGGGAACAAAGGCTCCATACGTGCAGGTTATAAAAAGGTTTCTGGTCTTGGCTGGACTTATCACATAAGTAGTTGTCACTGACTATTGGCTAATTTAAGGTAGTCTGGGCTGATTTGCCTGGACTCTACATGTCTTTCTTCTCAGCTGCCTGGCTTAATATTCACTTGGACATTATAGAGAGCAAGGAATCTCTCATTATAGAGAGCAATCCCAATGTGCAAGCACTTTTTAAGCCTCTCCTTGTAGCCTGCTTGCTACTATCCCAACAGCCCAAATAAATCGCATAATTGATCTTAGAGTCAGACTAGGCAAACACTAAAATGCTACAGGGCAGAGGGTGAGAATACTGGTAGGGGTGAAGTATTGGGGCCATTAATTCAATCAATCTATCACAGAGACCAATTTCCTTCCCTGACTGAGAAATGTGGGATATGCGCACAACAATATGCCTTTTTTAGAGAAGGCTGACAGGGAGCCACTGTCCCCAAGGAAAGGCAAGTTTCAGCTGAGGCAAGAACTCTCTGAAGGACAAGCTTGCCCTTTAGCCTTGGCCGCTCACCAGTGTTTGCTTGCTCTTTGAATGGCTGGAGCTTCTAATTGCTTCGAATCAATTTTAACGGGAGAAAGAAGCAACCAAGAAGGAGCCAGAGTCCTTTGTCTAACATTGCATTTATGGCAGGAAGCAAGCTGATAAAGTGACAGTACTTATAAAGGAATGGTATATTTCTTCTCAGGGATAGAGAGCACTTCTGGGAAAAAGACAGGTCTCTTGTAACTGCTATTAGGAAAGTGTTGAAACTTAATTTGCATAAGCTGTGGGCATCTCCTTTGAATCTTAGTGAAATTGCAAATTAAGAAGTACAGACACATGGTTAGGGAACAGCTAGATTTCTAAGCACAATAACAAAGTACTAAGGAGCCTTGATTTAGAATAATAAAATGTATTCAGGATTTCCATATTTTATCTTTTGGGATATTTCTTTTATTACTGTGTGTGTGTGTGTGTGTGTGTGTGTGTGTGTGTTTGTGTGTTAGATAGTCATCCTACAAACCTCATATATAATTTTAGTTTGCTTAGGTTGGTTCAAATGTTATAATGATGCATGTTTTTGCATTTACTATGAGAAAACAGGGCAGGGCATTCAATCTGAGGAGATTCATACCTAATCAGTGTTGCCATAGCAGAATGAAAAGCTAGAATTTCTGCACATATTTTAAGCTTCCTCTTACCTTAATGCATTGTGCCATGTTCTTAGCAGTTTCTCCCATAGAAGATAGGCTTTCAGTGTGCATGTCGGCTTGGGGAAATCACACTCCTATGTATTAACTGCTGACTCCTTAATCCTGTTAGAATTTAATTTCCCTTGATTGAATACAGTGTTATCACCAGGTGCTGAGTGGTCCTTTCCTACCAGTACATATAAATCCTGTTAGTACTTCCCAGATTCTGGATGTTCCAGAGTCTTCTGAGGTCAGACTGTTCTGAAGGAGCATTTGTTCTCAGGTTCATCCAACAAAGACAGTGAAAGCTAAACTTTCAGACACAGAAATCTGGTTTGTATCTAGCTGAGTTGTAGGACAGAGGATGCATTAAATAACAAATTCAGACTTTGTCAAAAAGCTTTCAATTAAAATGTAAGATGTTCTTCATTGATTAGTAAGGTGTTTACCCGTAAAAATCTGTGTGACTTTCAATGCTTCCAATATTACCAGACAAAGCATGTCCTTTTTATATATGTATGATCTGTTTTAACTGCTTGTCCCCAGAAACTCTTCCCCCAAATTATTGGGATTTGTAATAAAATCAGTTCTTGGGGATCCAAGGTCTTTGTTTCCCCTTGAGGAATCCTTTGTGCCCCACCTTTCTCTTTCTGTTCCTCATCTGTTGGCCGTTTTCTGTCAATTATCTTCCTTCACCAAACAAAAGAAAGCCAATACTGTTCACAGTCAGGTTTGCTACTTGTTAGCACCTCTAATTATTTTTTCAGAAGTTGGATTTAAGAAAAAATTATTGACTAAATTGCGGTGTTTGTGGCATCTGCAGATTTCAGGCATTAATTAAAATAAATCCACTTTATTACTAACAATTAAGAGGTAGGTGTACACACTGATAATTTTTTATAGCTTTAACTATTTCACTGACATCAATTTGGTCACCAAATATGGTTCAAACATTCTACATCATGTTGCGATTTAAAGGTAATTAAGATAAACTACTTTCTCTCAAAGTAATGAGTTTACTATCAAAATTTTTTCAAGCTTGACAAACTCAAAAGTACTCAGGACAACTTTAAAAAAAATTGGTCAGGAGGCAATGTACCGATCCAGGCGCCTAACTAAAAAGGAAGTAACTAGCAATCTTGAGCACAGACATTGTTTCTACATAGAAATGTTGTTCTACTGCTAACGGGATTGCTGAATTTTTCAAAGGAGTTGAAATTTGAGATTTTTATTCAATATTTCCTGATTTATAAATGTTGGTAGACTTTTTTTTATTTCAAAGCAATGGGGTCAGGATTGTAGATAAATAGTCATCAGATGGTAAAGTTTGGGTTCCCTTTGGTCCCTACTTCACCTAGTTAGAGGTACCCTTATTGATGTTATGTGCTCCCCCCCACCACTGGCAGCATCCTGCTACTGCCAAACCCTTTCTTATGGTATTATGGAAATGTTGAGAACTTATAAGTGAGAACATGTGGTACTTGGTTCTTAGCTTCTGTGATAAATCACTTTGTATGATAAACTCTAAATTCATCCAAGTTACTGTGAAGTCCATAATTTTGTCCCTCTTTGTGGCTGCATAATATTCCATCATGTATATGTACCACATTTTAAAAATTCAGTCAACTTTTGATGGGCAGTACAGTTGGTTCCATGCTTTTGCTATTGTGAGTAGTGCTGCAATAAACATGCACACACAGGTATCTTTTTTGCAGAATGGTATGAGTTCCTCCAGGTATATTACCAGAAGGGGGATTGCTGGGTTATATGGAAGGTCAATTTTTAGATCTTTTAGGAATCACCACACTGTTTTCCACAAATGTTGTACTACCTTACACTACTACCTACAGTGTAGAAATGTTCGTTTTTCCTGGCATCTTCTCCAGCATCTGTTGTTTTGGAGTTATTAATGATGGCCATCCTGATTGGAGTTAAGTGGTATCTCAGTTTGGTTTTAATTTGCACTTCTTTGATGATTAGTGAGACTGAGCAACTTTTCATGTATCTGTTGGTTGCTCGTATGTCACTTTTTGAGAAGTATCTATTCATATCTTTTGCCCACTTTTTAATAGGGCTGTTTGTTTTTTTCCTTTTGGCACATTTGAGTTCCTTGTAGATCCTGAATGTTAGGCCTTTGTCAGATATACAGTTGGCAAATACTTTTTCCCATCCTATTGGCTGTCTCTCCACTCCCTTGATGGTTTCTTTTGCTTTGCAGAAGCTTTTCAGTTTGATGAGGCCCCACTTGTCTATCTTATGTCTTATGACATGGGCTTCTGGAATTTTGATCAGGAACTGGTGGCCTATTCCAATTTCCATAAGGGTGTCTCCTGTGTTTTCTAAGATTATTATAGTTTGAGGTTTTATGTTTTGGTCTTTTATCCATTTAGAATTGGTTTTCATGTATGATAATAGGTAGGGGTCCTGTTTCCATATTCTGCATGTGGTCAGCTCGTGTTCCCAGAACCATCTACTGAATAAGTTATCTCCACAGTTGTTGGTGGAGGCTTTGCTGAAGGTGAGGTGGTTGAGAAATTGAGGTTTTGCTTCTGGAACCTCTATTTTGTTCCATTTATCTATATGCCTGTTCTTGTATCAGTATCAGACTATTTTGATTATTGTAGCCTTATAGTAAAGTTTTAAGGTCTGGAAGTGTGATACCCTCTGCTTTGTTTCTTTTGCTAAGAATTGTTTTGAATATTCATGATCTGTCATGTTTCCATATGAATTTCTGCATTGTCATTTCCAGGTCTGAGAAGAATGATGTTGGTGACATAATGATTTATCTGGCTAGGACTTCCAATACCGTGTTGAACAGGCGGGGTGAGAGTGGGCAGCCTTGTCTTGTTGCAGTTGTCAGGGAAAATACTTCCAATTACTGTCCATTTAGCAATATGTAGGCTGTGGGTTTATTGTAGATAACTTATTTTTTGAGGTATGTTCCCTCTATGCCTAGGTGTTCAACAGTTTTTATCAAGAAGTTATACTGGATTTTGTTGAAAGCTTTTTGTCTCAATGATAATGATATAATCATGTAGTTCTTGTTTTTATATCTGTTGATGCGTTTAATTATGTTTATGGTCTCGCAGATGTCGAACAGCCCTGCATCCTGGGAATGAAGCGTACTTGGTCATGGTGGATGATTTTTGAGATGTGTTGTTGGATTTGATTTAGTAGAATCTTGATAATAATTTTTACATCTATGTTCATCAGAGACATTGGTCTGTAGTTCTCTTTTTTATTGTATCTTTACCCAGTTTGGTATAAATGTGATTGGTGGCGTCATAAAATGATCTGAGGAGAATTCCATCTTTCTCAATTGCCTGGAATACTTTAAATGGGATTGATATCAGCTCCTCCTCATTTGTTTTGGAGAATTTCACACTGGAAAGTTGCCTGGTTCAGGCTTTTTTTTTTTTAATAGGTAGTTTTCTTATGATGGAGTCAATTTCCTGGGTTATTATTGGTCTATTTAGAGTCTCAATTTCGTCTTGCTTCAATCTTGTGAGGTTGTGTGATTCAGAAAGTCCTCCAATTCATTTAGGTTTTTGAACGTAAAGGTGTGCATAGTATTCTCTGATAATCTTTTGCATTTCTTTGGGGTCAGTTGTGACCTGATCATTTGCATTTCTCATTGTGTTTATTTGGACTTTTTCTCTTTTTTTTTGGTTGATCTGTCTAGGAAACCATCAATCCTTTTTATCCTTTCAAATAACCCACTTTTGTTTCATTGATTTTTTTCTATGGTATTTCTGTCTTCTTTGTCCAGTATTTGGGCTTTTACTCTGGTGATCTGGATTCTCCTGTTGAAGTTAGAGTTTTAGTGGTCTTTTTTTTCCAACTTCCTTAGGTGATTTTTTTTTTAGGCTGTTTACTTGTGAACTTTCTATTTTCAAGATGTGTGTTTATAGCAATATGACTTTCCCTCTTAGTACTGCTTTCATGTTATCCCAGAGGTTTTTGTTTTAATTTGTTTCCAGAAATCTTGTAAGTACTGTTTGATTTCTGTGTTGACCCAGGAGTTATTCGGCATCATGCTGTTTATTGTCCATATCTTTATGGGTTTTGGGTGAATTTTGTTGGTGGCGACATTTATTTTTATTCCACTGTAGTTTGAGAAGGTACATGGCAGTATTTTCATCTTATAGAATTTGTTTATGCTTGATTTATGGCTGAGGATGTGGTCAATCTTGTAGTACATTCCATGTGGTGATGAATAGACTATATTCCATAGTTGTTGGGTGGAGTGTTTTGTAGGTATCTATTAAATCCATTTGGTTAAGTGTCAAATTGAGGTTCTGGATCTCCTTGTTGATTTATTGCTTTGATGATCTATCTAGGGCTATTAGTGGGGTATTTAAGTCCCCAGCTATAATCATGTTAAAGTCAAGATCTTTTTTTAGTTTACTTAGTAATTGTTTTTATAAAAGTTGGTGCTTCTGTGTTGGGTGCATATTTGTTCAGGATGGATATGTCTTGTAGCTGAATTAACCTTTTATCATTATATAGTGTCCTTCTGTATACTTTTAAATTTTTGATAGCTTAATTGTTGTTTTGTCTGATATTAAGATAATGACTCCTGCCTCTTTGTGTTCCATTTGCTTGAAAATTTGTTTTCCGTCCTCTGTGAATCTGTGAAAGTCCTTTGTATTGATATGTGTTTTCTGGAGGCTGCAAATTGATGGGACGTATTTTTAATGCAGTTTTCCATTCTATGTCTTTTCAGTGGTGCATTTAGTCCATTCGCATTAAGGCTGATTATTGAGATGTAAGAGTGTATCCCTGTCATGAGACCTTTATAAAGTTATTTGTTGTTGTTTTTGCTTGTTTGTTTATTGGTTTGTTGGTTTTCTTTTGATTTGGGGGGAGATATATGTGTGCATTTTCAATTTTGCAGTCATGATACACGCTGTGTTGATTCTCTGTTTTTCTGTATTCTTGGGAAGTGTGTGGTCATTCTTTTTTTTTCTTTCTTCTGCACTTGCTACCTTCTTAAGCATCTCTTGTAGAGCTGGTCTGGAAGCAGCATAAACTCTTAGGGATTGAATGTTTGGAAATGATTTTAATTCTCCATCACTGGTGAAGCATTGCTTAGCTGGATAGGAAATTCTTTATTGAAATTGTTTGCCATGAGAACTTTGAAGATTGGATGCCAGTCTCTTCTAGTCTACAGTGTTTCTATTGATAAGTCTTCTGTTATTCTAATTGGTCTTCCCTGGTAGGTAGTCTGACCTTTCTCTCTCACTGCCTTTAGGATTTTTTCTTTTATACCTACTTTGTGTAAATGAATTACTATATGTCTAGGAGTTGGACTTTTCATTTGATGCCTTGCAGGGGTTGCCTGAATCTCTTGTATTTCAATAGTCATGTCTCTGATGAGATGAGGGCAATTTTCTTGGATAACCTCATGGAATGTTTTCTCCAAGGTGGTCTTTGTCTCCCTTTCTGCCTCAGGAATGCCAATCAGGCATAAGTCTGACTTCTTAATATAATTACACATCTCTTGGAGGCTTTATATCATCTTTTAAAGCTTCCTTTCTATGTTTTTAAAAGTTTGTGTAAGTTTCATATTTTGGTCTTCAAGCTCTGAGCCTTTTTCTTTGGCTTGTTTAATTCTGCTTTCCAGGCTTGTCACTTTGTTATTTATTTCATTTACTGTATTATTTATTGCTGTCATCTCAGTTATAAACTCTTTCATTCTTTCTTCTTACCTTTCTTCATTTCCAAATATCTTGATATTTGGATTTGTGGTTTGAGACCAGTCATTCTGGGGCTCTTCATTGCTTGAGTTCCACAGTCTATGTTATCAGGTACTGTCTTATCTGAGGTGTGGAGGGTACCTGTGTTCTTCCATTGATTCTTCTTCATCTGTGATGGATTCCTTCCCCACTTCCCCCCCTTTTTAATTCTGTTGCTTAGTGATAAGAGGGATAGCTTTCAATTCTGTTTACTCAATCCCCTGTTTTTCCTTAGGTAGATCTTCTGAATTTGTTCAATTTTGAAGCCTGACTGGGGGTGGGGGACTGTGCTGTTTTTTTGCAATTTTGAGATTTGATTAAGGTGTAATGGGAGGAGCTATGGTTCAAAAGCTGCATGTAGATCACAGTATCTGCTGATTGGTGTGTGGGTCCCCTGGAGCCCCCTTCTCACCACCTTACAATATGTCCATGTCGTGGGAGTATATGTATGTCCCCTGAAACCAAAATGAGATAAGAAAAAGGAAAATAACAGAGAAAGGAAGAAGGGAGATGAAAGGAAGATGAAGTGAAGGAAAGAGAAGAAGAAAAATAGGCATGCAAACAAACAGATAAACAAACAAACAAACAAGAATAAACAAAAAAATTGAAGATGCACAGTCCCCCAAATATATCACTAAGAAAAAAAATAGAAAAGAAAAAAAGAGGGAGAAAAAGGTGGTAAATCAAATCAGATGACATACACAGAAAGATATGTATGATGTAAGATATGTATGGAGAGAGCATGCAAAAAATAAAATAACATGAAATAAAGTGAGGTTCCTCCTGTGGCTGCTTCCGGAATTTCAGGTTCCTTTCTGACGTATTTGGTTCACTGTGGTAGGGAGTGGGCTGTGTTCTCTAGATCCTCCCTTCTGCTCCCAGCATAGGTCAATCAGTCTGTTCTCCATGTGGGTCAGATGCCCTATGAACTGCTGCAGGAAAGGAGGTGAATAAGATTAGGACTTACCCTAACTCATCTGTTCCTAGGTCTCTGACTCTGGTTACATGTATCTGTGTTTGATCCAGTGTGGAGGGTGGGGTGACTATCTGTCTGGTATCATGCACTTGAAATATCCAATCTGGGCAAATGATTGTTGTCCCCAGAGGGATGCAGATATCACCCCTTGGCCTCAGGATGCAGGCTGCTCAGAATTGGGCAAGCTAGAGCAGTTCTTTTCCCGGTTCTGGGACAGAGAAAATGGCATTGGTCCACATCTTATCCCCTGGTGGGGTTCAGCTAGAGATATCCTTCCCGAGCTTTCTCTATGGTCCCCACTGCCAATGCCTGGCCTGTTGCTGCAGGTGGTGGTGTGGGCCAGGTACTAGATGCTGAGAGGTGGCTGATCTTTGCTGTCTTTTCCCAAGAGATACCCTGAGAATGGCAGAGGTTCCTGCATGCATGCACACCAAATTTGGAGAAGTAGTAACTTACAGCCTCTTCTGCAGGGGAACCCCAGGTACTTGATCCCATGTTTCCCCTCAGTTGGACATTTGCTCACCCACTTGCACACACCTACATGTAAGCAGATTCATCCTTATGTACAATCACCCATGCAGAGACTCACACACTCCAACTGGTTTTGTTGTCATCTTGCCCCGATCTCCCATAGACATTTCAATTAAAAAGACATTTTGGACTTCCGGCAAGATGGCTACAGGGCAACCTGGTCTATGAAACCCTCTGCAAAGGAGAACTACAGTGGGTCTCTGGCTCTCTCCCGGGGGGCTGTGGACCCCAACATTGCAGCCTGCTCTTCACACGGAGCTCGGCCATTGCCTCTGCTAGGTCATTGCAGCGGTCTGGACAGCCACTGCAGTGCAGACACAGCAGCCGCGGGTGCCACCACCGCTGCCTCCATGGTGGCCATAGCACATCGTGCCACCCGTGCCTGAGGCGATCCATGACTTCAGTCCTTGAAGCCCCTGCAGGGAAGATCTGCTGGGATCACTACCACCTCTTCTGTGACCTTGATGTCCTGCCTGCTGTGGGTCTCCTCCCATGTGCCCTGAGGCAGGCTTCCATCTCCAGTCTCTGCCAGTTCCTGTCCGGCCCCACCCCCTCTGAGGCGAGCAGCTAAGATAGCACCACCTGCTGGCGATTCAAGGTAACAGCACCAAAATGGGAGAAACAAGCTTGAAAAACAGACACAGTTCAGAGTGGTGAACAGAGGGTGATCTGAACTGTCCTTCACAGCAGGCCAGGAGTAACTGACCTAACTGCAAGCTAATTTACCAGCTTGCAAAGAAAGCTAGAAATCAGAGCTGAAAGGACATTGGACTTAAATGAAAAGTCTCAGAGTGTGCTTGATTGGTTCTGTTAGTTTAATTACTTAATTCTGTTCCTACTATATTGTTCCTTTTTTTTCTTTTTTCCTTTTCCTTTTCTTCTCTTTTCTTCTCTCTGTAAACCATATCTTTGTCTAGAGGAACAGCACACCAATAAGGTGGTTGGTTAGCTTGTATGTTAGCATCATTGTATGTTTTATTTTTTGTATGGGAGTTGGTTAGTCTGTAGCTGTGGTCTATTGTTTTTATCTGTTTCAGTATAGGTCTCTCTCCATTTGTTGGTACACTCGTTTGATTCCCCTCTTACTCCTCTATCTCTCCACTCCCCTCTTTAACCCACTTTCTGCTCCATTCTCTTCCCTCTGCTAACTACATTTTATTTCAGGAAGTAAACCTAAAGCCCCACTGCACAGACAGATTCCAAGGCAGTGGGAAGTGGGTTTCAGATTATCCATACACCTGTCAGCGAATACCAGGAACTGCAGATAGATTTTGAATCACAGCTCCCCCTTAAGTAAATCTCAAAACTGCAAAAAGGACCACCCCCAACCTAAAGTGCAACTCCAGAATTGAACAAAGAGGGCATACATAAAGAATAGGAGGTTGAACAAACAGAAGTAATAGCAATCCCTCTACCCCTGAATAACAGAATTAAAGAAGACGGTGATGTGGAGGGAAGGAAAAAGTAGGGAGGGGGGAAAAAACGCACAAATGAAGAAAAACCAAAAGAAGAATATAGGTCTCCCACAGATCCCTGGCAGATCAGACACTGAGAAAACAGATTCTGGAACACAAACAATTAAGAGCCCCCAGAATGACTGGTCACATGCAACAAACCCAGACATCAAGACATTAATAGAATTTAAAAAAATTGAGGAGAGACAAGAGGAAAATAGGAAGGAGCTGATGTCAGAAATTACAACAGTGAAGAATACTGTGATGGAAATAAATAACAAACTAATAAGCATGGAAAGTAGAATTAGCCAAGAAGAAGAAAGAATCTCAGAGCTCAAAGATCAAAACACAGTACTAACCCAAACTGTCAAAAACATAGAAAAGAAGCTCAAAAAGACAGAACAAAACCTGCAAGAGATGAATGATCACTTCAAGAGACCAAACCTAAAAGTAATTGGGCTTCCTGAGGCAGAGAGAGAAACAGAAGCCACACTGGAACAAACATTTCATGAAATCATTCAAGAAAACTTGCCTCATCTCATCAAGGATGACAAAATTCAAACACAAGAGATTCAGAGAACCCCTGCAAGACAGCAAATGAGAAGACCAACTCCCAGACACAAAATAATTTGCCTAAACAAAGTAGCTATAAAAGAAAAAATCCTAAAGGCAGCAAGAGATAAAGGCCAGACTACCTACCAGGGAAGACCATTCGAATAGCAGCAGATTTATCCACAGAAACCCTTCAGGCTAGGAGAGCCTGTAGCCCTATCTTCAAAGTTCTAAAAGATAAACAATTTCAACCAAGAATAACCTACCCAGGCAAACTAAGCTTCATTAGTGAGGGAGAATTGAAATCTTTTCCAGATATCCAATCCCTAAGAACCTACACTGCCACCAGACCACTTCTACAAGAAACACTTAAGAAAGTACTGAACACAGAAGAAAAGGAAAAAAGAACAACAACATTCTTCACAAGAGTACAGGCAAAAGATTAAAAACACACATGAACCAACTCCAAAACCAAAAGAAAGACAACAAACAAACAGGAACAAAAACTCTGTAAGAACCTTATAACAGGGATCAACTCTTGCATTTCAATTATTAGCCTTAATGTGAATGGACTAAATACACCACTGAAAAGTCATAGAACGGCAAAATGGATAAAATATCATCAGGCAGCAATCTATTGCCTTCAAGAGACTCACCTCACTAGAAAGGACACCCACAGACTCAAAGTAAGAGGATGGGAAACAAACTTTCAGGTGAACGGAATACAAAAGAAAGGAGGAGTAGTGATCTTAATTTCAGACAAAATACCCTTCAAGCTATTAAAAATCAAAAAAGATACAGAAGCCTACTACATAATGATAAAAGGCTCAATCCATCAACAAGAAATATCTATCATAAACATATATGCACCCAACATAGGTGCACCAACTTTCATAAAGCAACTTCTCAGAAAACTAAAGAAAAATATTGACTCTAACACCATCATAACTGGGGACTTTAATACCCCACTCACAACCCTAGACAGATCATCAGGACAAAAAATCAGCAAGGAGATCCAGAACCTCAATGTGACTTTGGACCAAATGGACTTAATTGATACCTACAGAATCCTCCATCCAAAGACGACAGAATACACATTCTAGTCATCACCACATGGAACATATTCTAAGATCGACCACATAATTGACCATAAATCAAGAATAAGCAAATTTAAAAGGACTGAAATTCTACCATGTACCTTCTCGGACCACAGTGGAATAAAAATAAACATTGACATCAACATGGTCCCCCCTAAACCCACAAAGACATGGACAATAAACAGAATGATGCTAAACAACTCCTGGGTCAATGACGAAATCAAATCAGGGATCAAAAGATACCTGGAAACAAATGAAAATGAAGAAACATCTTACCAAAATCTCTGGGATGCCTTAAAAGCTGTAGTAAGAGGGAATTTATATCCCTACACACACACACATGAAGAAAATGGAAGGAACACAAATTAACAGCCTAACAAGCCACCTAAGGAAGCTGGAAAAGCAAGACCACAAAAACCCTAATTTCAGCAGAAGAATCAAGATCACTAAAATAAAAGTCCAAATCCAGGATATAGAAGACAAAAAGATAATACAAAAAATCAATGAATCAAAAAGCTGGTTCTTTAAAAGGATAAACAAGATCAATGGTCCCATAGCTAGTCTGACCAAGAAAAATGAGAAAAAAACCAAATAAGCACAATCAGAAGCACAAAAGATGAAGTCACATCTGACCCTGAAGAAATACAAAAGATCACTGGAGACTACTACATACACTTATACAGAAACAAACTTGAAAACCTTAAGGAAATGGAGAACTTTCTGATATCACACAACCTACCTGAGTCGGAACAAGAAAAAATTGTGACCCTAAATAGACCAATAACAATCAAGGAAATCGACCATGTAATAAGAAAACTACCTACAAAAAAAAGCCCTGGTCCGGATGGCTTTCCAGCAGAATTCTACAAGACATTTAAGGAGGAGTTGATACCAATCCTACTGAAGGTATTCCAGGTGATTGAAAAAGATAGAACTCTCCCCAAATCATTTTACGAAGCCAACATCACATTGATACCCAAGCCAGGTAAAGATCCAGAAAGAAAGAGAGGTACAGGCCAATATCTTTGATGAACATAGATGCTAAAATTCTCAGCAAGATCCTAGCAAACCGGATTCAACAACACATCTCAAAAATCATCCATCATGACCAAGTAGGCTTCATTCCTGGGATGCAAGCCTGGTTCAACATTCATAAAACCATAAATGTAATTAAATACATCAACAGATGTCAAAACTAAAACCACATGATTATATCATTAGACGTAGAAAAAGCTTTTGATAAAATACAGCACCCCTTCTTGATAAAAACCCTCAAACATCTAGGAATATGCTGAACATACCTCAAAATAGTAAAAGCCATCTACGAGAAACCCACAGCCAACATACTCCTAAACGGACAAAAATTGGAACCATTCCCCTGGAAACGGGAACAAGACAAGGATGCTCACTCTCGCCCTTCCTGTTCTACATAGTATTGGAAATCCTGGCTCAAGCAATCAGAGAAGAGAAGGCAATCAGGGGTATCCAAATAGGAAAAGAGGAAGTCAATTTATCTCTCTTTGCAGATGATATGATTGTGTACCTTGAAAACCCAAGAGAATCTGTTAAAACCTCCTTACACTGATAAAGGCCTTTGGCAAAGTCTCAGGATACAAAATAAATGTGCAAAAGACAATTGCATTTCTTACACCAATAATAAACAAACAGAAACCCAAATAAAAAGCACAATTCCATTCACAATAGCCACCAAAAGAATGAAATACCTTGGCATCTTCCTAACCAGAGACGTGAAAGACCTTTACAATGGAAACTAAAAAACACTGCTCAAAGAAATCAAAGATGACACAAACAAGTGGAAAAATATTCCATGCTCATGGATTGGAAGCATCAAAATGTGAAGATGTCCATCTTACCTAAGGTAATCTACAAATTCAATGCAATACCCATCAAATTACCAGCAACATTCTTCTCAGACCTAGATAAAACAGCACAGGAATTCATATGGAAACACAAACGTCCACGAATAGCCAGAACAATCCTCAGCAAAAAAAACTAAGCAGGTGGTATCACATTACCAGACTTCAAACTTTATTATAGAACTACAATCATCAAAACAGCTTGGTATTGGTATAGGAACAGGCATATAGATCAATGGAATAGAATTGAGATTCCGGAAGCAAAACCTCAATTTCTCAACCAACTCATCTTTGACAAAGCCTCCACCACCTACCACTGGGGAGAGGAGAACCTATTCAGTAAATGGTGCTGGGAAAACTGGCTGACCACATGCAGAAGATTGAAACAGGACCCCTATCTATCCCCATGCACAAAGGTTAACTCCAAACAGATCAGAGACCTAAATGTAAAACCTCAAACCATAAGAACCTTAGAAAATGAAGGAAATACCCTCATGGAAATCGGAACTGGCATCCAATTCCTGAACAAAACCCAAAACCCACAGGTCATAAGATAGAAGATAGACAAGTGGGACCTTATTAAACTGACAAGCTTCTGCAAAGTCAAAGAAACCATCAAGAGAGCAGGGAGACAGCCTACAGACTGGGAAAAATTATTTGCCAACACCAGGTCTGACAAAGGCTTAACATCTTGGATCTACAAGGAACTCAAACGTGCTGAAAAGAAAAAAACAAACAACCCCATTATAAAATGGGCAAAAAATATGAACAGACACTTCACAAAGGAAGATATCGGAGCAGCCAACAGACACATGAAGAAATGTTCAACCTCACTAATCATCAGGGAGATGCAAATCAAAACCACACTGAGATACCACCTAACTCCAGTCAGAATGGCAATTATCAACAACTCAAAAAATAACAGCTGCTGGAGAGTGTGTGGCAAAAAGGAAACCCTTCTATACTGTTGGTGGGAGTGTAAACTCGTGCTACCTCTGTGGAAAGCAGTGTGGCGATTCCTAAAAGCTCTAAATATCAACCTCCCATATGACCCTGCAATCCCCCTACTGGGAATATATCCTGAAGAACTCAAATCACTCTATAAAAAAGATACCTGCACGCGTATGTTTATCGCAGCATTGTTCACAATAGCAAGAACCTGGAAGCAACCATGCTGCCCATCAAAAGAGGATTGGATTAAAAAAATGTGGTACATATACACGATGGAATACTACACAGCCATAAAAAGGAACAAAATCATGAATTTCACAGCAACCTGGATGGAACTAGAGTTTATAATACTGAGTGACCTCTCACAGAAACAAAGATCCGAGTATCACATGTTCTCACTCATATAATGGACATTTAACATCCAATGTAATACTATAAGAAAATGACTGACAGTAGTGGGAAACTATGGGGGCTGAGGGAGATGGGATTAACCATAGCAAATATCTGTCTGGGGATGGGGAAACACCTCTTATCAACAGGGTGCCTGAATGAAACCTATTTGTATACCTACCCCTTAACTGTATCCCACAAAACCATAATAAAAAATATTGATTATTGATTTAAATAAATAAATAAATAATACAATTAAAAAAAGACATTTCGAAGTTATGGATCAGATGTAGTCTTCCAGTAACCCCTTTTGCAAAGAAGAATTGTAGATATAGTGATCACTGCAGTAGGCAGGGCACTTTTTATCGTATGTACTACAAGACTGATTTTCAAGTCTTCATTGGACTATATCCTATATACCATTGTCTATGTATTGCACTAAAGATATTTATCATCACTTGACCAGAAAACCAATATCAAACACCTTGCTTAAATAAGCCAAGCTGGATCAACCCAGAGGATAGCACAAAGAGGATCTAAAGAGCCAGAACCTGCTGATGAGAGATGAGTATGGGAGCCATGTTAGGCTATTGTTAACTCAACCTTTTTAAGTTCTTAGTCAAAATGTATTCTTATAACAAAAGGCAGATTAACAAGGGAAAAACAAATAGGTATTTATTAACTTGTATATTTCATATATACATAGGAGATATGTATATTCAAAGTCAGCTCTTTGAATGATTCTCTCAGCCTGTATAGCATCTTCAACAAAGAACAGTAAATCGGTGAGGAAGTGACAAGATTGGAAAAGGAGTCTCTAAGGAAAGCAACTTGTGGGAAGGCAAATAAATGACAGATAAATGCTAGCTAGTAGTTTATGTAGATTCATGTGGTGTCTCTAGGCCCATAAGGGTCTAAAGTTGTCTTAAGTAGTTAACTTTTGTTCTCCCTAGTAGAAAGGGGAGGCAGGATGTCGTCTGTCTTTGTAAATTTCTATCCTCATTTAGGCAAATAGAGGGAAGGCAGAGAGTTTTTCTATATCTGTTTCTTCTTATTTGCATTCAATTATCTTCATGCCAAAGAGGCATATCTTGAGGTGGCATGTTCAGCTCTCCCACACTATAAACAGGATAAAAAGGTTGAAATAAATAATTCTAGAAATAGTGGGCAAAATAAAGCAGAGACGAGGAAAAATGAGCTCTGGGAGGGAAAGACCCTCAAGTTCCAATAGTTTTCTAGTTCTTGAATTATTTTTCACTGAAATAAGAGTGTATTTTTTGCACTAAAGTTTTAATTTTTTCCATGCCCTTTAATGATTGTTTCACCTTTATATGACAAAATATTTATAAAGGTATGGGAAAAATATAAGTCAAATATTAGCCAAGGGAAGTTTGGTATAATTAGATTAAAATAAGTATTTTTTTAAAAAAAGCTTTAAAATGACAATTAAGGTTAGAATTAGAGAGGCTGTTTGTATAATAATGAAAAACATTCTATACAGGAAAATGTAAACTTCTAAATACAAAGTTCTCAACTTAAATACTAATATAAGCTGAAGTATTCTTTTGGTTCAGATGGCAGTGAAGGATATATTCATTTTGTTTATGAGGAAAAGTGAAAGTCTCAAATTCAGATAGGCTGACTGGTTTCCCCATTTAGTTCTAAAAACTTATTATAATGTGACATATTGTAGTTTGATATGTTTCTGGTGGCATTGATTTATGAATTGTATTCTCCAAAAATGTTGAAACCTTACACTCATAAGAATTTATAACCAATGAAGTTTAACCTGGTACCTAACAATACAGCTTCAAAATATGTAAAGCACAATATCATAAAAGTAACAATGAAAATAGACTAACACACAGTCATTGCAGGATATTTTAATACAATTTTATCAATATACGGTAAAATAAGCAGAAAATAATTAGTAGGGCTATAGTTAAAGTAAATGATATAATTAATAAATCTAACCTAATTGGTATGTTTACAATACAGTACCTAATTCCACCTTAATTAATATTGTTTCCATTTTCACACAACATATTTGCTTGGCAAATCTAAACAAATTTCATAGTATTGAAATTATGCATAGCATATTCTTTAGTCAGACTAGAATTCAGCTAGAAATCAATAACAAAAAATCCTCATATATGTGAAAATTAAGCAATGTACTTTTAATTTACATGAGTAAATAAAAAGCATAAAAACCTTGGAAAGAATAAGACAAATCAAAGTTTATGGAACATAGCTCAGTCTATGATTAGAGGAAACTTTACAGTCATATATACAGAGAAAAGAAGAAAAACTGAAAATCAGTTATATAAGTATTCATCTCAATAGGCTAGAGAATAATAGCAAATTGAATCTGAAACAGAGAAAAAAGAAAATAAAGATTGAGGAAAAAATAATAAAACAGAAAGTAAATTTAAAAATAGAGGGAGTTAACAAAACCAAAAGTCACTTTAAAAAAAAAACTAACAAAATTGATAAACTTCTGGCAAGAAAGATCAAGAGATAATAAAAGAGATGTAAAGCACCCACCTGCAGAGTGAAAACTGGAACTCTGCTGTAAGCAAAAAATAATGACTACTAGGAGAATACTATAAAAAAACTTTTTGGCTAGAGAAAGGACAATTTAGATACAATGTATAAACTCCCCCCAAAAAGAAAACCTTACCAAATCTGCTGTGGGAAAAATAATAGAAAATTTAATGATTCTGATCATTATCTATATAATATCATCTATATAATGATCAACATATCTATATAAGTTCTATATGAAAGAACCTTTTCACAAACATACAGAAACAGAAAACTTCAGACTCCAAATTGCTTCACTTGTGACTTCTAACAAATGTTTAAGGAAGAAATATGTCCAATCTTATATAAGATATTCCAAATAACAGAAAGAGAGAAAACTCTTAGGTCTCTTTTTATATAGCCAGCATAAACTGTGATACCAAAACCTAATGAGGACATTACAAGACAGGAAAGTTATAGGTCAATTTCACTTATGAACATTGATACAAACAAAAACAAAAGGATAATGAAAAACTAGCAATATAGAAGCAGAATAATAGTACATCATAACACAGTGGAGGCCATCCCAAGAATGCATGGGCAGTCAAAGTCAAAGCTCAGTCAATGTGAGTCACCACAGAGAAAGAATACAGAACAGAACATCTTTTAAAAATGCTAATAAAACATTTAATAAAACTCAAAATTTACAATAAGACTAATAGCCAACTAGGAATGGAAGAGAGCATTTTTTAAATTTAATTTAATTTTAAAGTTGTGGAGCACAAGTCAGGATTGCATACATAAGTGATTTAGATACAGATTGTCTAAACAAGCTTTCCCCTGATACTGAGAATGAGAAGATACCTCCCATAGTCACTTCTAATCATCATTTTTCTAGAGTCCTTGTAAATATAGTAGAAAAGAATAAAATAAATAAGTGAAATAATTGGAAAGAGGAAATAAAATTGACATTGCATGCAGATGAATGGTTGGTATACATAAACAATTTAAAGTAATTTACAGATACACTATTTTATTAAAAAGTGGATATAGCAAGGTCATTGAATGATAGATCAAATTAAACAATAATTACAATTTTATATTCTATCAAAACAATTAAGAATAATTTTTTTAATTGATAATTTTCACTCAAACATTGACAATCCTGGGTAATTTCTTCCAGATTAGCTTCTTACCCATGATGGAGGATATCATAAAATTGATGTTATGAACGCCATTCACACCTTTGGTGTGTTTAAGTTTGTATTTCTGTAGCATATGTTTTCTGTTGTTGTCATACAAAAATGCAAGTATTCTACCAAAGTCCTCATAAGCACTGTTACACAGTTAAAAATATCATTTATAATAGCCTAAAAAACAAGCATCTATTTTAAAAATCTAATAAAATATTTTAAAAATCGTTACTTAGTAAAATCTAAAGAAACTTTAAAAATTATTTTTAAGTGGAGAGAGATAACATTCTTTTATAGTGAATAATTCAACATATGTTAGGATGTTAATACTTCTCAAATTAATCAATAGGTCCAATGAAATCCTTCTAGAATCTGTCACATTTATTTGTGGAAATTAGCAAGCTGATAAAAAAATTTATATATGAAGAGTGGAAGTGATTAGGGATAAGAATCAACTAAACAATTTAAAAGATCAGCCTTCTGGATATGAAGACTTACATTATTTGTTATCAAGATTAAACCTCAGTAAGTAAATTAGAGTAGTATTATTTGAAGGATACATAAATAAATCAACGGGATAGAATATAGAGTTCAAAAATGGACTCATTCATGACAAACAGCTGATTTATAACAAAGGTGACACTTCAAAATAGTCAGTAAAGAATGTTTTTTTCAATTACTGGTGTTGGGTCGACTGAATATCCATATGGAAAAATACAGATTTTCTTCTACCATCATCGACAGAAAATCAATTCTAGGCTGATTATGTCTGTAGAACAAAAGACAAATGGTAAAATAATAAAGCTTCTAGAACGTAATATGAGAGAATGTCTTCATGAGACCAGGATAGGAAGAGATTTCTTTAACACAAAGCATTAATCATAAAAAATAGATGGATAAATGGGAATTCATTACAGTTAGAAACTTTTGTTTGGGGGCACACCTCATCAACAAGGGTAACTGCACAATGAATATTTGTATACTTAACCCTGAATTGTACCCCACAATTTTAAAATTTAAAAAAATTAAATTAAAAAAAAGAAACTTTGTTCATCAAAACATACAACTAAGAGAATGAAAAAGCAAGCAAGAAAGTGGCTAAAGAAACTTGCAAAGTAAGTATCTTGTTTCCACAAAGGACTTACATTTAGAGAAGACAAATAATCCAATGGAAGAATGAAAAAAAAAAATACTGAATCATTATTTTTAAAAAGAAGGCTATCAAAGGATCATGAGGCATATTTTTTAAAAGTGCATTTGTTGTTTTGGAAATACAAATTAGAACCATGTTGAGATACCTATCATTACACTTCCATAAGATTACCTATAATTATTCAAGTAACAATATTAAGTGTTGATATGTGGAGAAACTGTATCTCTCACACATTGCTTGTGTAAATATAAAATGGTACATCTACTTTGAAAACCGTTTGGCAGTGTTTTATAAAATTAAGCATGTCCGGGTTCAGTGGCTCAGCCTCTAATCCCAGCACTTTGGGAGGCCAAGGTGAATGGATTGCCAGAGACTGCGGGTTCGAGACCAGCCCGGGCAACTTGGCGAGACCAGCCCGGGCAACTTGGCGAGAATTTTAAAAATTAAAAATCAGTGGCGCGTGCCTGTAGGTCCGGCTACTTGGAAGGTTGAAGCAGAAGGATTGCCCAAGCCCAGCAGGTCGACGCTGGGGTGGCCGTGAGTGAGCCACTACTCTCCAGCCTGGGCAATGGAGTGAGACTCCAACACAAAAACAAAAAACAAAAAAAAATATTTACCATATGACTCAGCAATTACATTCTTAGCTATTTCCTTAACAGAACTGCAGACATATGTGCACCAAAAGAAAGGTATAGACATGGCTATAGCAGCATTATTTATAATATCCTCAAACTTGAAACAGGCTAAATGCTTGTCAATATTAATATTTTTAAAAATCTGAGTTGTATTCTTATAGCTAAGCACTGCCTAGCAATTAAAAAAAAAAAAGGATGATGACTATTTGGAATAACCTGGATGAATCAAACAAACATAAAGTTGAACAACATAAAGCAGATACAAAAAAGAAGATGCTGTAGCATCTCCTTTACGTAAACGTTAAAAACACTATAAAGAAATTCTCTTCGGGCATTTACTACTAGAGTTGGAAAACTAGTTTATGAAACAATGGAATGTTCTTTCCTTTTGCCTAGGTAGATTCATTTTGTAATAATTCATTGAATTTTATACATATGTTTTGTTCACTTTTCTAAATGTATGATATTCTTCAATAATTTTTTGAAAAGTTATTTATATAAAATTATATACTGAAGGCCCAGACTTCACCTGCACATATATTACTAATGTACCTAATCCTGACTTATACCCCAAATCTTTATAATAAAATAAAGTTAAAAAAAATAGTTATATGTTAAAATGAAGTTAAAACCTTAAAATTGTCTTCATGCAAGTGTTAAGTCAAGGTTCTTAAAACTAATAAGGGATATTAAACCTTGTTGTCATAAAAAATATTTTGTGATTGTGCTATTCATAAATAAAATAGATTTTATATAATGATCATAACAGTAATACATAATAAAACAACACAGAAACATAATTGTTTTAAAATATTTAATTGTCTCAGTTTTTACATTTTTATATTGTCTAAGTTTTATAATACACAGTCTACTTTACTATAGCAGATCATATATTTAATTAAAATACATGAGTTAGATGTAATACATATATGTATATATATATGTTAAAATTTTCAAATAGAAAAGTCCTCATATGTCTACTACTTTTAGGGGCTTAAAGGTGAGGACTTTAAAAATATTTATTTAATTCTGGCTACTTGGAAGGCTGAGGCGGAAGGATCGCCGGAGGCCAGCAGGTCGAGGCTGCGGTGACCGGGAGCGGCCACTGCACTCCAGTCTGGGCAACAGAGTGACACTCCAACTCAAAAAAAAAAAAAAAAAACCACAACTTTTAATTAAAATTTTAAAATTGTACTCACTTATTCATGTGTAAGTAAATTGTTGTATTGGTTTTAGAGGTAGCATCATGCTATTAAAAAAATAAAGCCAGAAAGACTCACTTTGAAATTATGATTCTATATTTACCTATTGTCTGATCGTGTTCAAGTTTTTAAACTCTCTTCTCCTTACATCTTGATCTATAAAAATATGCAATAATTACCCCTAATTACTGATATCATGAAGAGTAAATTAAGTATCAGACATGATAGTACTTAGCACATGTCTGGGACATTATAGTTGGTCAATAAATGTTACCTCTTCTATCCAACCTTTCCCTTGTTATTCTGAATTGTTGTCCCCTAGAGAGGTATGTGAATCTATCAGGGGTGAATATGGGAGGATAATTCTCAATATTCAAAACATGCAAATCACTACCCCATACTATCCTTTCTAATATATCATGTTTTAAAGTCCCTAACCATTTCCATACCATGACACACATTGACTTTGACACTATTTAATATAAGTACCTATTTTAGGATTCTAATGCTCCTGGATTCACTCAACAACATAGATTTACAACATGCAATGTATTTTTAAATTCCTTCTTTCCCTTATTATTATATGAATAGTGTCAAAGGACTCTATGGCTGATATTGCTATTTCCTAAGCTGGTGACCTTTTGGAGAGCAAAACTATTAACATATTTTATTGCCAATATGCATAATTATTTCTTTCATTATGACATGTAAACCAAAAATAATAATAATAACATCATGGTGTTGTCTGAACCAAGGACCTCGTGGTCTCATGAGTTATAACCACTTCCTGTTCATTTCTAGCCTGTTGCATTTAATCTGTCTTTAAACTCCATGCCTAGAAGAAGGCAGTAGTACATCTTGCCAAATTATTCACCAGGGTCAATTCTGTATTCAAATTGTCTTTTCATCTTTCTTAAATTTTATGGAGGAGTTTGGTTTCTTTCTGTTTCAATTTCCCTGTAACATTACCATTCAATTTTTGCATTTGACAGCCCTGCAGTGGATCTGGATTAATAACCAGCACAATTTGCCTGTGTTCTCCAAGCACACTGCTCTTGATTATGAAATTACAGTGCTTTTTTCTACAAAGGAAGTAGAATGTGTACAACTGATCAAATGACATAAAATCACACAGAAAAATGAAAAATTAAGCTATGTTGTTTCAAATCATGAACCTCCATTCTCTGATAATAGTATTAATACTCTGATGTATTCAACATATTTTAGTTGAAATGAACCAAATCTAAACTTTCTCTTTTCCAGGAAGCCATCACCTCACCCCAAATAATAATATTATTTACACTTGCTATTGAACCATGACTCAGTTGCCTATGAGTAAGGCCATGGGGATTAACATAGTCTGAATCTGTCTGTGTGCAGTGGACTATTGAAGTGACTACTCCCCCTCCCACCTAAAATTGTTCCCCCAGCTTCTTTTCAGAATTTTCCATGACACTGCATCATGGGCACCCAACAACTTTATGTTCCTGCACCCAACCCTCCTCAGTTTTCCAACTAGCAGTTTTCTCTTTTCCCAAAACGTTTCATAGGATAATCCCATACTTGGATATTAGTCACCTCTTTGGGTTGATATTACCCTTAGAAGTTTGAGGCATAGTCGTTTCTGTATCTTTTTGTCTCAAGTGTGGGCACACGTGCTATTTTGATTCCTGGGAAAACACAGAAGCCAGGCTGTAACTTTTAACAAGGCCTTGCTGATGTTTGAAGATAAAAGAAGCGAAGCTACTGCTGAGGTGTGGGGGATGGGGAACACAACATCAATAAGGGTACCTGATCTCAAATCAGGCAAAGTGGGGACCAGGGGAGGCTCAAACTTTACTTGTAGGATGACCACTTGTATACCTAATCCTGAATTGTACCCCACATCTTTAAAATAAAACTAAACGAAAAAATAGAAGAGAAGTACAACCCAGAAGCCATCTAACAGCAACAACAACCACAGCACCATGTAAAAATCTCTACTTGCCCGGTCTCAGGTTTATTAGCATCTACACCCACCAGAACCATTTCAGGCCTCTCCAAGTCCTAGCATCAGAGCCAAACAAATCTTTAATTTTGCAGAGAGGAAGATTCTCATACATTCTTCTTTAAAATCTTTATAGAAAGATATGTCTGCATCTTAATCTCCAGAACCTATGAATATTATGTTACATGGCAAAAGAGTGAAATTACCTTACATGGCAGAAGATGTAGTTATGTTAAGGATTTTGAGACGTTTATCCTGCAATATCTGGTTGGGGCTGAAATGTCATCATATTTACCCTTATAAAAGAGAGTCAAAAGAATTTGAGACAGAAATACAGAGGAGAAGATACACAGAAGAGGAGAAGACAATGTGACTAAAGAAGGCAGAGATTGGAGTGATATGGCCTCAAGCCAAGAAACACCAATGACCATCAGAAGCTGGATGTGTTAAGGAACAAACTTCTTCTCAAGCCTCTGGAAGGAGCAGACACTTTGATCTCAGACTTCTGGCCTCCAGAATCGTGCAAGAATACACTTAAGTGGTTGTTTTTTATTGTTCTTTTTGTTTAGGTTGTTGTTGTTGTTGTTGTTGTTGTTGTTGAGTTGGAGTCTCACTCTGTAGCCCAGACTGGAGTGTAGTGGCACGCTCCCGGCCACTGCAGCTTCGACCTGCTGGACTCCCGCGATCCTTCCGCCTCAGCCTTCCAAGTAGCCAGAACTACAGGCGCACACTACCACGCCCAGTTAATTTTTTATTTATTGTAGAGACGAGGTCTCACCAAATTGCCTGGGCAGGTCTCGAACCCACTGGCTCAGGCAATCCTCTTGCCTCAGCTTCCCAAAGTGCTGGGATTACAGGCTGAGCCACTGAGCCCGGCCTGGGTTTTCGTTTTTAAGTCACCATGATCATGCTAATTTGTTACTAGAGCCCTAGGAAATTAATCTTTCTCTTTGTCTTAATTAATTTTTCTTTCCTTTATTTTTTCCATGAGAAAGAGCTCTACACACTCTGGGTAAGAGGCTGGGCTCTTTTCTGTGGATTAAAATTATTTAATTAGATTCTGAATTGGTGTGGCCCAGGCACAGACCTTCAGAGCATTTCAAAATAGTAAAGACAATTTAGTCATTATTTTATTGATCTAGAAAATAAAAGGTTTTGTACAGGGAGCAGAAGGAGTTCCTCTGCCTCAACTATGTGTAAAAACACGCACTAAGACACCAGCATTTTGTTGATGTTCACTCTGCTAAGTACCTGCAGAAAAACAAAGGGCCAAATCCTGAGAGAGCTGAGGGCCTGGGGAGACCTAAAGATCTGTCTACCCTTCCATCCTTCCAAGGGCCTAGGGCTGACATTTAAAAAAATGAAATTTAGCTGGGCTCAGTGGCTCAGCCTGTAATCCCGCGCCTTTGGGAGGCTGAGGTGAGTGGATTGCCTGAGCCCGCGGGTTCGAGACCCACCTGGGCAGGTGAGACCTCATCTCTACAATAAGTCAAAACATTAGCCGGGTGTGGTAGTGTGCGCCTGTAATTCCGGCTACTCGGAAGGCTGAGGCGGAAGGATCACCAGAGCCCAGCAGGTCGAGGCTGCGGTGGCCGGGAGCGGCCACTGCACTCCAGTGTGGGCGACAGAGTGAGACTCCAACTCAAAAAAAAATAATAATAAAAAACAAATAAATAAATGAAACTAGACTTTCATCCCTTTCTTTCCACGATTTCATGCTTGCCAATATCACTCAAGCTGTCCTTACATTTACATCAGAGGATAAGAAAACTGGAGATAAGAATGTTACACAAGACAAAACTATCAACTTGTATGTATTAAAAAGAGTTTACAAAAAGAAAAAAAAAGGTTCAAGTGTGGATCAAGCTTTTCATGAATTTATGATTAAAAGAGACTTTGATTTTATTGCTTGTGGATTTTATTCACAGAAGAAAAAGTGGAAGGTTTTACTTGGATGATTGATTAACAGAATGATTGATTAAGGAAACAGCAATTCCCTCAGGAGACACCTGATTTCAACAGCTCTGATAAGAAACTCAGAAAAGAATTCATCTTTGGTATATTTTTTTACATCGTGGTTCCATTGTCCTATCTCTTGCCACTTCATTATGTAGAATTTAGGATTAGCACAAAAACAAAAACATCCATATCACCTCACTCTAAGTTTAAGGTTTTACAAGTTGAAGATCTGAATTTGAAGCTCCATAGTGTGCTGGAAAGAGGTTGCCACTTTGTTATGTAGGATTTAGGATTAACATAAAAACAAAATATCCATACTCACCTCACTCTGGGTTTAAGGTTTTACAAGTTGAAGATCTGAATTGGAAACCCCATAGTGTGCTGGAAAGAGGTTGGAATGAGACAGATGTGGGTTCTGGTTTATGTTTGTTCATTTCTTAGTCATGAGGGCTTAGGAAAGTTATTTTTTTTCTGTATTTTTTAAAAAGAATTTCACTTTGGGGGATACAAATAGTTTTTGGTCTGGACTTTAAATGTACTCACTACCCCCACCTATGCACATTGTACCCAACAGGTGATTTTTTTTGGTCCTTCCATCATTTCCCCCTCCCTTTCCAAGTCTTCAGGTCCATTATATCATTCTGTATGTCTTTGCAGATCCTTAGTTTAGCTCCCATGTACAAGTGAGACCATGTGGTATTTGGTTTTCTGTTACTGAATTTGTTCACTTAGGACAATGTTCTCCAATTTCATCCAAATTACTGCAAAATACATTATTTTATTATTTTGAATAATATTCCACGGTGTGTGTGTGTGTATGTGTGTGTGTATGTATATATATGTGTGTGTGTGTGTGTGTGTGTGTGTGTATACCACATTTTCATTACCCACTAATTGATTCATGGACAGTTAGGTTGATTGACCATCTTTGCAACTGTGAATTGTGCTGCCATGAACATGCAAGTGCAGGTATCTTTTGTATATAACAACCTCTGTTCTTTTTTTTTATTGTGAAGTTGTGGGGTACAGTTAAGGGTTAGGTATACAATTGCGTTTCATTCAGGCACCCTATTGATATGGAGTGTTTCCCTGTTCCCAGACAGATATTTGCTACTGTTAATCCCATCTCCCTCCCCCCACCATAGTTTCCCAGTATGGTCAGTCATTTTCGTATAGTATTGCATTGGATGTTTAAGGTCCATTATATGAGTGAGAACATGTGATACTCGGATCTTTGTTTCTGTGAGAGGTCACTCAGTATTATAGACTCTAGTTCCATCCAGGTTGCTGCGAAATTCATGATTTTTTCTTTTTTATAGCTGCGTAGTATTCCATCGTGTATATGTTCCACATTTTTTTAATCCAGTCCTCTTTTGACGGGCAGCATGACTGTTTCCAGGTTCTTGCTATTGTGAACAATGCTGCGATAAACATGTGTGTGCAGGCATCTTTTTTACAGAGTGATTTGTGTTCTTCAGGATATATTCCCAGTAGGGGGATTGCGGGGTCATATGGGAGGTTGGTATTTAGAGCTTTTAAGAATCGCCACACTGCTTTCCACAGAGGTTGCACTAGTTTGCACTCCCACCAACAGTGTAGAAGTGTTACCTTTTCACCACACCCTCTCCAACTGCTGTTATTTTTTGAGTTGTTGATGATTGCCATTCTGACTGGGGTTAGGTGGTATCTCAGTGTGGTTTTGATTTGCATCTCCCTAATGATTAGTGAGGTTGAACATTTCTTCATGTGTTTGTTGGCTGCTCGGATGTCTTCCTTTGTGAAGTGTCTGTTCATATCTTTTGCCCATTTTATAATGGGATTGTTTGTTTTTTTCTTTTCAGCACATTTGAGTTCCTTGTAGATCCAGGATGTTAAGCCTTTGTCGGACCTGGAGTTGGCAAATACTTTTTCCCAGTCTGTAGGCTGTCTTCCTGCTCTCTTGATGGTTTCTTTGGCTTTGCAGAAGCTTGTCAGTTTAATAAGGTTCCACTTATCTATTTTCTCTCTTATGAGCTGTGTTTTGGGTTTTGTTCAGGAATTGGATGCCAGTTCCGATTTCCATGAGGGTTTTTCCTTCATTTTCTAAGGTTCCTATGGTTTGAGGTTTTACATTTAGGTCTCTGATCCGTTTGGAATTAACCTTTGTGCATGGGGATAGATAGGGGTCCTGTTTCAATCTTCTGCATGTGGTCAGTCAGTTTTCCCAGCACCATTTACTGAATAGGTTCTCCTCTACCCAGTGGTAGGTGGTGGAGGCTTTGTCGAAGATGAGTTGAACAACCTCTGTTCTTTAGGGTAGATAGAAGTGGGGTTGCTGGATCAAATGATAGCTCTACTTCTAGTTCTTTGAGAAGTGATCTCTCTCCAAAAATGCATACAAATGGCCAACAAACATATGTAAAAATACTCAACATCACTCATCATCAGGTAAATGAAAATTAAAACCACAATGAGATATCACGTTATACTAGTCAGAAGGCCGTTATTAAAAAAAAAAAATAGGTGCTGGCATGGATGTGGAGAAAGGGAATGCTTATATACTGTTGTTGGGGTGTAAAGTAGTACAGCCTCTATGGAAAGCAGTATGGAGATTACTCAGGGGAAGTTATTGGTTATTAACCTTCTCTAATCTACATTTGCTTAAACTACCAAGAGAGAAAACATGCATTTATATCACAGAACTGCTGTAAGAAATAAGTACAAAATGTTTGTAACCCTGCTTCTCCCATAGATGCATACATTATTCTCTGAATTTTACTATGTATGCATAATAAGCATTATAGTGGGCAGTCATTAAGAATGATACTCCTTGTAAACCAAGGACCAGCAAACTTTTTTGATAAATGACCAGATAGTAAATATTTTAAGCTTTCCTGGCCATGTCTCTGTCACAGCTACTCAACATGGCTCTTGTAGTGTGAAAACAGCCAAAGAATACAAAGTGAATGAACTGAGGCTGTGTTACAATAAACTTTTTTTGAAAACAGGTAGCATCTCAGATTTGACCTGTGGGACATATTTGCTGTCCCTGCTATAGCCCCTCCCTGAACAATAGGAAAATTTAGTTGGCAAGTATAACTGCTCTCTATGTTATCTACCTTAAACATTTAGCAATAATTCTTGAATCCCAAATTATCCTGCAAGATTCCCTATAAGAATTAATGTATTCCCAATTTCAGCTATTATATGCTTACTTGTAGTACCCAAAGATAATGAGTTAGGACTTGATTGACCATTTAATATATGCATTGTTAATTCCACCTGTTATTAATACCATGATCTTCAACTTTTAAAGAAACTTGTTTCATTGCAGTAGGCTTACTAATTATAAATATAATATCTATATAACATTATCTTTTTTAAATGGCTGCCTTTTAGAAGATATAAATGTGATAGTTGTCTTGTGAACGCACACATTTTTTTTCCAGCATGAACACACCATATTCTCTTAGACTCCCCCCACTTCTAAAAACAGTTTTGAGAATATCATACAGACAGTAAAGTCCACAAATTTGAAATCTCAATGAATTTTTACATATATAATAGCGCATGCAGCTTTGTAACTACGTCCAGGTCATGATCTAGAATATTTTCAGTTTTTTAGCAGACTTCATGGTGTCCCTTCCAATCAGTCTCACCTGAAGGGTAATCATTATTCAGTTACAGGTTTTAAAAATCCAAGCAACTTCTCTTAACAAGTTATTTTTTACCTTCTTATTTTCTAAAAGGACTACATAAACTGATCCAGCATATCTTCTTCTTAAAAAAAAAAAAAAAAAAGAATTGTCTCACTTCCAAATGTTCTGTTCAGTGAAACATCTGATGAACCAACCTTTTTGCAAAAAAAACCACCAGCTTGCCAGGTGTGCAAACAAGGCTCACTCTCTGTTGTTGCCAGGGTCATTCTCCTTGGGAAGACTTCCCATGATTGAAGGACACATTGGCAGAACTCCAGTGCACAATCCAGCACACACTACCAGCCCAGTGACTTGTTTTGCCAAAAGTTTTTCAATTTTGCCTGTGAATGACAGCATTTTTTTTAACACATGTGTTTCAAGCAATTTGTGCAAACTGAATTGTATATCTTCGTAAAATAAAGTATTTAAAACAAAAACTCAATGCAATTTTTTAAAGCAAAGCAACTGCACTTGGAGGGCAGATATTTAATAATGAATCTCTATAAAAATGAGAAAATTGTTTAAGTTATTTTGTTAACTCTCAATATTCCCATATATCCAATTTGTTTTCATCAAACTGCACTCATAGTATAGATAATATTAAATCATGTTCAGAGTCCCTGCACCTTCCTTTAAGAAGATATTAATGTGTGTTATTAAAGTCAATTTTATATATTTTTTAAAAATACTAGCCAAGGTGGTGATACTTAACCACTGTATTAAAGATTTAGAATTTAACCCCCCCAAAACTAACATGGCTATGCTATACTAATTACCAGGATGGATATATTTAATGACAGCTAATGTTGATTGGAGTCTAGCATTTTTATATATCTATTTGTTATCATACAGTATCGCATGCATAGCAAAACATAGTCATTTAAAACACATATCATCAATTAGCTCATAATTCTATGTATCAAAGAGTATTTCTGCAGATTTCTCAGCAATTGGTTGAACTTAACAGGGCTCACTCATGCATCTTCTGGCAGTTGAGGCCTAGCTAAGGACTCACTGCCCTAAGCAGGTCTCTGCTGCCCAAGCTGGGGTTGCTGCTCTCTGCTCCACATGATTGTCGATTTTCCAGCAACCTCTTGTGCAGAATTCCTAAAGAGAACAGAATTGTGAAAGACCTTTTGAGGTCTAAGTACAGAAATTGCCTCAATATCATTTTTTCCATATTTTATTTGCCTAAGCAAATGACAAGTGTGGCCATGATTCAAGGGCAGGGGAAATAGACTCCATCTCCTAGTAGAAGGAACTACAAAGTCACATTGTAAAACAGTGGGTAAGAGTGGAATAAAAAACTGTAAGCATTTATTTCAATTATGCTTTCAAATATGTGTATATGTTTAAACATTTGTTTACATATTTTATATAATAAAAGTAAATATTTATTTACATATTTATATGATAAAATGCACATTTTTACTCCAATGATGAATTTTCAAACACACAATTAAGTTTCAGCATCTCATATACTGTGGCCATATTTTTAAAGCTGGTCTGTATCAAAGGAGAGTAACACTAAATGGTTTAACTTCCAATTCTGGTCAAGATAAAGTAACCAAATTTATGCTGTCACCTGAAACAATTAAAAAACACAGAAAAAATATAACTCAAGAAACTTAATATTAGGCAATAGAGGAGAGGGATCTCTGAAAGACCAAAAAGCAACAAGGTTAGCCCTATGATTGTACCAGCTGCCTGGTGAGTTTCCAGTCATGGTACATGGAAGGACTACATAGAATGAGACCACTAGTTGGGAAGACAGAGATGAGAGTCTTGAGAGACAAATACAGTTAGAGTTTACGGAACAGAGAACCAGAGAGGAGACAGCTGAATATCAAGAGAATTTGAGAAATCAGCAGAAATAAGCTCCACTTGAATTTTGCTGTACATTTACCAGTGTGTTATGTAAAGAAACATCTAAAAATGAAAACTTCAATGCTTGAAAAGAAAATTACACTGGATAGAATCAACAGTGAATTAGACATACAGAAGGAAAAAATAGCAAACTTGTATACATGGTAGCAGAAATGATGCAAAATGAAACAGAGGTAAAAAGAGAACAACAGTCACAAAAACAACAAAAGTGAGCAGTGGAACGTCTTCTTTATGTGTATATATGAGAGAAATACTCAATAAGGGGAGAAAAAAGAAGCCAGAAAAACAAAACTGTGACCAAAAATTTTCCAAATTTGATAAAAATCCACAGATCTGAGTAGCAGAAAGAACCCAAGCCCAATGATCAGAAAGTAAACAACTTCAAAATGTATTAAATAAATTACCCCAAATCAGTAATAAAACAATGTTTAAAAGAGTCACCAAAAAAAGACATTACATATAGAAGAAAAAAGTACAAATTACCATCAATATACAAAAAGCATAACATGTCCTTATCAAGTAAGGTTTATTTCAGGAACACAAGATTGGCTTTAAATTGGAAACTCAATGTATTTCCTCATATTAGAAACAACATCTTACCATATTAATAGATGTAAAAGAAAACATTTAAAGAAATCTAACATTAATTTCTGATAAAAACTCAACAAGTAGGAATAGAAGGGAACATTCATAGCCTTAAAAGGGGATATCTATCAAACAACATCAACATAATCATAAAGTCTAAATGCAAAACCCTTAGATCAGAAAAAATTGCTCTCATCATTTCTATTCAACATTGCATTTAGGAAATCTTGTGAAAAATTTTTAAAAGCTACCAGAGCTAATAAGTGAATTTTATCAAGATTTCAGGATACAAAATCAAAATCAAAAACAGAAGGGAGGAAAGTTGGAATTACCAAAGGACATGGTAGAACTTTTGGGAGTGGTGAATGTGTTCATTATCTTGATGCTGGTGATAGTTTCATGAATTTACACATATGTCAAAATTTATCAAATTTCAATAAGTGCATTTTATTATCTGTCAATTATACTTCAATAAAACTGTTTATAAAAGGAAATAGTGGTCTCCTGACATATTTTCCATCTTCTTTTTGGAGATTTTGCCTTCAAACTGCCCTGTCAAACAAAGTCTATATGAAACGAATAATTTTACCCTGAATTGTAACATATTGGTAAACTTATTCATTAGTTTTATAATTCAGAGAAGCACCAAGGATAATTTTCTATAATAAAGTAACCACTTGAGGTTACTACTACCCTCTTATTATGATTGCTCCTAAGATACCTTTATTTAAGTATATCAGTCCATTAGGATGTAGTCAATTTCACCTGTGTAATATGATTCCTGAAATGTTCTTGTCACTGTATTTAACTCAGAGGTTGATAATTGACTTTACAAGGAGGGATTTAATTATGTGTTGCTTGAGTTTGGGGTAGATAACAATAGATTTACTTTTTATGAGGCCTTGAGTAATAATAATACAAATAACCATTGTTAAATTAAAACAGATTCTAAGAGTCAGAGAAGTGAAAGAATTCCTTAGGTCAGTGATTTTCAAAACTTCTCTAAAGATTTTAGAATTCTCTAAAGTTGTTTCTGGTTTCTAAATATTCTGCTTCAATTCAATTCTTTTGTTTTTAAATGCCTTTTTAAATGATTAAAGAAAATCATGTATATTAAAATACACTGAATACACTGAGGATTACCGATGTTCTAATTTATGCTTTGTAACTTTCTTTTGTGCAACTCTCTAAATAAATGCCTTCCTGCTGTCTCCGTTTAATTAAAGTATATCCTGAGTTTGCAAAACTCCCCATGTCTCTGAATTTTGTGCTGTGGATATGAAAGGTTGTTGTTCTTCAATGACCTTTTGTGACTTCAGGCCTGTGCATGTCCATTTACTTAAAGGTGTACAAGTAAATTCAAATCTACAGAACAAGGACAACATCCTCTGTTAAATACAAGTAAGACCCAGGCATACTGGTTTACCACACCTTCCTACTGTGAAAGCCCAGTTACTGCACACTAACAAGAGAAAGTATACTATGCTCCATCTGGGTAGAAATAATTTATGCAAAATTTTGCATTGTTATATATTTAATGTAGTTCTCATCTCTTACATTTTCATATATTTTTGAGGGGGTGCGATAAGAATAATTCATTAATCCAAATATAGATTACTGACAAAATAGAATATTTGAAATGAAAATTTGATGATATGAGTGGAATATTTGATGATGCAGGATCAAAAATGATCAAGATGAAACTACAAATCATGTTATATTGGCATCCTGAAGATAGTATCTAAAAGCATACATGTGCAAAAATAATGCTTACATAGTCACTTGTAAAGAAAAAGAATTAAAACCATAATGTAGCCAATATGAATTCACTTTCAAATACTGCAGGAATTAAGAACCATCTTTTTTTTCCTAAATGAAATTTATTCTAAATTCAAGCCATGGTTGGTGATATTTTCTGTATTTCTTATCACTCTTTTGAATACACTCTTTTGTCCTAAGTGCTGGTCTCCATCATGGTCTGGGTGTTGAGGCTGAGGAGGATGGGACAGCTGTGTCCAAGTTCCTCTGCACATGACCTTGACCATGGGATTGGAGACGAGAATTAGATTCTGCCCCATAGAACTCAAAGCTTCAGGATAATGGTCCAGACACATTATTGTGGTCCTAGAAGTCCTGCCACCTCAAAGAGTACTGTGTGAGAATGGGACACAAGTCCCCACCATTATACCAGCCCCAGCCTTTCTCCCTTCCTTAGCCCTGGAATCTCTCACCTGCTAAAATCATCTAGGTCTAGAATCCACAAAAGCCAAAACTTGCAAAAACAGAAATCGTTAATGCTCCCCGGGGCAAAAGAAAAAAAGAAAATCTCAGAAAGCAGGAGAAAAAGTCTTCTTAGCTATTTCCAGAACCCAAATCTTCCTTGCTTGTATTTGTATGTGTGTCTAGTGAATGGGGCTGGAAGAGCTGTAGTGACCCTTGGATGTAAAGAGGGCATCTCTCATTCTTTTTCAGATGTTTATGAAAGAAAGCAGGTTACTCAGTGACAATAGGTACAATTGCTATTGTGGTTCACCTTTAAAATTTTTGCAAAATAACCATGTAGTCATTTTTGCAAAATAATCCTATAGCCTTTCTTATCAAGCAAATGACAGCAAAATAATGTCAGCCTAAAAATAAAAATTTCAGCTTTACTTCATATAAATTCAATGTCAAAAAATTTTGCCAAAGAAGATAATGACGTAAGCTTATAACTTTATTCAATGTAAGTTACTATCTTTCAATTTTCATATATTTAAAATATATGTATTATCTTAATACATGAAAATATATGTAAATGAAAGACTAAATTACATAGAACATACAGACGCATGCACATATATACTATATATACACAAATATGTATGTGTGTATAGGTAACTTGCTTTGTGGTTTAGCAAATATTTAAGTTGGGATTAGTGGTTTCTTCATACATTATGTCTTCTGCAATGCATACTGTATCTTTTTGTCCTTTTTCACTTCTTGATTTCTTATTGTTTATGTTTGCTAGCAACGCTTCTGCTGCCATTCTTTTATATCCTGTGAAGAATGCAAGACTGTATTTTGTAAATAAATGTAATCATCTCTGCTTTAATTCAATCTGTTCTCACCTAAGGTAACAACTGATGTATTTATTATATCCTGTTCACCTTTCTTTACATTTTCTATTTTTTTTACTTTGCTTTCTGAAATTTTCATTCTTGTTTCTTTGGACATTAAAGTGTACTTTCTAATTCCTATAGTAACTATTTTTAAAATGTCAGCAGTCATTATCAAACACATTTTTGCATTATATTCCTTACAAAAAAATACTTTTCCCCCACAACTCACATTTCAATAAAATAAGAGTTTTAGTCATTTTCTTATTTATTTGTTTAATTTGTTTTATTGAGATATAATTTACATTTAATAAAATACACAAATATTAAGCACACAGTTACAAAACTTACCTATGTATGCTACCTGTAACCACCAACCAGGTTGTGATACAGAGTATTTCCAACAGGCCTGAAAGTTTCCTCAGGTCCTTCTCAGTCTTCACCCTCAGATCCTAATATAGCCACTATTCTGACTATTTCTGAACTTATTTCATAAAAGGAATTATATAGTATGTGTTTCTTTGAGCCTGGATTATTTTATTTAGCATGTTTTTAATATTCATGTAAATATCAGTAAGTCATTCTTTAAAATTATTGATTATATTGAATCATGTGAATAAACTAAAACTTATTTACCCATCTCCATCTGTGTTGTTTCAATTTGGAGCTATTATGAATCACACTGTTAGGAACATTGTTGTATGTGACTTACATAGACTCATGCCCTCATTTTTTCTTGGACATATACCTAGGAGCAGAATTGTTGGGTCATAGAGTAGGTGCATATTTAACTTTATTTAAAACTGTTAAATAACTTTCCAAAATGATTTGAACAATTTTCAGTTTTGCTCACGGCTCTTAGTTCATTCTAAAACTTGACACTAAAAAAAAAAAAAAAAAATTAAATGTTTTTATTTTATTGAGATAGTGATATCTCAATGTGGTTTTAAATTGAATTTTTCTGATAACTAATGATGAACACATTTTCATTTTTTTATTAGCTATCTATATATGTTCTTTGGTGATATACATATGGAAAAATTTGCCAGATTAAAAATTAGTAATTTTTTTCTCCTTGGTATTTCAGGATGGTAAAATATTCATATTACATACCTAAGAATTGATTCAAAAAAGATTTTTTAAACAACTCATTTAAAATCAATAATAAAAGAATACAATACAAAATAAAAAGAGGCAAAATATTTTTAAATGCATGCATAAATGAAATACTTGAAACCATAAACATTACAAGATGTGCCACCTAAAAATTTAGCAAATGGAAGTGAAGACATGAATGGATGATCAATAACTTCCATCAATTGAGTAAGAGCAAAAGTGTGACATCACTGAGGGTTGGTGAGGATGAAAACCTTTATAAACTGCAGGTAGGAATACAAACTGAAACTACTGCAAGAGATTCACCTGATAATATCTAACAAATGTGAAAGTGCATTGCACGAATACTTAACAATTTTGCTTCCTAGTACATGTACAAAGGTGTTCTTGTAGCCTGGTTATAATAGCAACAATTTGCAAAAACATGAGGCACCAACATTAAATAAATGAATGTATAATTGTTCTAGAATAATGAATATAAATAATGGATAGACCACAAAAAAATTTGAATTAATAACAAGCGATAGATTATGTATAGTGTACTTTTCTTAAAATAACAAATTATACATAGAGTATTTTTAAAAGTAAGAAAAAATATACACATATATGGTTCTCTAAATTTGGTACCAGAGACATCAATATTTCCTGCTAACGTGTTAGAAATGCAAATTTGGGGACCAACCTCGGATTTGCTGAATCAAAATCCCTTGAGGTGGGACCCAGCAATCTGTTTTTACAAACTTTACAGTGAATTCTAATGCTTGCTAAAGCTTGAGAACTATATATCATAGTTCTATATATTATATAAATATGTGTTTACCAATAATACAATATAGATAGCTGGGGGAATAAAAAGAAATTTTCTGGCAGTGGCTACCTTTGGAATTAGAGCTGAACAAAAGGTCTCAAATACCTGTAATGTCATTACAATAAATATAAAAATGAAGCTGAAGGAAGAAGGACAAAATACTAATATTTCTTACATTTTAGTGATGGATATGGGTCTTTCTTAAAGCATCTTTCTCTGCATCCTTCTGAACTTTTTCAAGTTTTCAAACTTAAAAGAAAAAAACGATGGAGACCATGATGTAAATGATTATTGAATTTAACGAGGAAACCAAAATATTTTAATTCTTTCTCAAGTCTTCAAGTTTAATTGAAGAAAAATTTAAGATTGCAATACAAGCTTTTTAAAAACCATACAATTGGACCCATAATTTTTAAATCATTAATAATTGTGAAATTCATTCAATTAAGCTTTTCATGATTATGCAGCTCAGACAACCTAGACAAACAAATTAGAAAGCAAGGTGGATATTAAAATGTAACTGAAACCTATAATATCAATTTGGGTACTTTAATTTTTATCAGAATGGTCCCATTGATATCATTGATTGTATCCTTGAAACGTTAAAATAAAAAAATACACTTATTTGGACAAAGTGTTACTTTTATTGTTTATATATTGGAATTGTATAAGATTGCATATAAACAAGACATCCCATTGCTTTACAAATGGTTTGTTTTGTATGGGAATATTTTATTTCATTCCCATCTTCCTGACAGAGCAGCCCTCCAATCACCCAGATATAGATACTGTGTTATCCAGTATCTCCAGAGACCTGGATTTCCCAGCTGCTCTTTGTAAGAATTGTTTAAGTCTCACAGATCAGATTTTAGAATATCTCACCTACTGTTACTGTCTGCCACACAATAGTTCTGAAAAGAGAACAGCCACTTCCTGTCGTTTATAGGATATTCCCCCATATAACCAAGCTCATAATTAAACACACTCACTCTCCAGGACTGAGCTAAGCCAGCACAGGCAACCCAGCCTTGGCTTGTCTTTCATTCCACAGTGACCTTTTCTGTGTAGCACAAAAGAAGTATAAAAACAGCCTTGACTACAAAGGCTTAAATTTCAGTTAAGGATATAAGTGTCCACTTGCAGCATTATGCAGAAAAACACCACCATAAAATAGCATTCTGCATGGTAACCATAAAGTGCTAAATCATCTGGGATGATATTGAATGTAGAAGAAATTTTAAAAAGAGAAATCAGAGCATGGTGGAATTATTGACAGGAAGGTTTTGTGAAAGAAGTGAAGTTTAAAAGTTAGACAACAGCATTGTTGAAGAAAAGCATGGGCAACAAGAACAGTATGGGAAGTGGGGGACAGTGCATCTGAAAAAATTAATACTGTTAACCCTAAGGTCAACAGGGGCCAACATGAGCAGCAAAGACAGCGTGGCAGAGAAGGTCACCTGCAATTATATTGAACAGCACACAGAAACTTGAAAGATACACAGACTTGATGCACAGAACATCATCTATACCCCTTATTAAAGGTTTCATTTATAAGTATACTCAATGCATATCACAAACCATTTGGGAAGCAATGCAGAGAAAGACCTTTGCTGTGTATCATTATCACCATGAATCAGCATTAATCCTTTAGTGCCTGTCTTTGTTCCACAATAATTCTGTTTCATTCTTAGATTTTTAGTTATAAAACCTAATATATGCTTATTGTAGAAAGTTTTCAAAATATAGAAAATATCAGTTGATGTTTGTTGAGTGTCAGTCTAAATGCTTTTCAGCTTTAGCTCCAAGTGATCCTTCAAATGATGTCAGTATCTTTATCACAGAGGGAAATGTTGCACAGAGATGTGATGTAACCAGCTCAAGGTCAAAAAGCATGTAAATAGTGCTGTCAAGTTTTGACCCCTTGAATGTAGGCATCAGAGCCCATATAAGCTTAACCGGTCTACTGGACTCTTTTGTGTCTCTTTGCTACTTGTCTATCTTACCTAGTATCTTATCTACTATCTTGCCTACTATCTTGCTCACAAAAACATGAGTTTGATTTCTGTATTAGAGTTCATGTTATGTATATACCATAAGTCCTCTAAATATTACTTAACTGTTAAATATTGTGTTTGCTTGAAAATGTTTGAAACAACATCGAACACATTGGCAAAAGAATCCTTACAAGAGCGTTCAATGAACTTCTTGAGATCAATTCTTTTTTCTTTTTTTTTTTTTGAGTGAAGTCTCACTCTGTCACCCACACTGGAGTGCAGTGGCCGGTCCCAACCACTGCAGCCTCGACCTGCTGGGCTCCGGCGATTCTTCCGCTTCAGCCTTCCAAGTAGCTGGAACTACAGGCGCGAGCTACCACACCCGGCTAATGTTTTGACTTATTGTAGAGATGAGGGCTTGCCAAGTTGCCCAGGCAGGTCTTGAACCCACAGGCTCAGGCAATCCACTCACCTCAGCCTCCCAAAGTGCTGGGATTACAGGTTGAGCCACCAAGCCCGGCTCAAAATCAATTCTTATAAGTAGAAATTCTGAGACGGATATCGGCAATATTTAAGGCTATTATGGTCTCAAAACATTTCCAAAATTTACCCGTATATGAAAATGGGACCACACCCAAGCAAAGTAAGAAGCAGATTTCTTTATATCTTTTTTAACTCTAAGAATCATAATGTTTTTAAATTAAACTTTTTTATTTGCGATAATTGTAGACTCACACACAGTTATTCGAATAATATGGACAAATTCCATGTACATTTTACCTTGTGAACCACAATAGTAACATCTTGGAAAACATTGGTACAACATTGTAAGCATAATATTGAAATTCATACAGCAAAGATAGAGAATATTAGCATCATCACAAGGATTCTTTATGCTGCATTTTATTGCTACACCCACTTTCCTTCTGTTCCCATGCCCTCCTTAATTTCTGTCCTCATGCCCTTCTTAATTCCAGGCAATCACTAATCTATTTTCCATTTCTATGCTTTTTACATTTCAGGAATTGTATACAAATGGAATCATACAGTGTGCAAACTTTTGGGCTTCCTTTTTTCACTGAGCATAATTCTTTGGAGAGTCATACTGTTTCTTACATGTATCAATAGTTTGTTCCTTTGTATTGCTGAGTACTAATTTATAGTGATCATGGACCACTGTTTGTTTAACCTCATAACCTTCTGAAACATATGTGGGTTGTTTCCAGTTTGGGACTATTATCAAACTACTTTGAACATTTTGGTGTTCCTGTTTTTGTGTGAATATCATGTTCATTTCTCTGGAAATAAAATGTCCAAGAGTTCATTTCTGGGTCACATGGTAGTCATATATTTATTTATATAAGAAACTGCCAAGGTGTCTTCCAGGATGGCTGCACTATTTTACTTTTTCAACAACTGTTTGTGAGTGATCTAGTTTCTACTCATCTTTGCTAGGTAGCATCACTATTAACTCTATCTCATTGTGGTTTTAATGAATTGTGTGCTTGTTTTTAAAGCATTGCTAATTTAATCCAATAAAGTGATTTCTTATTTTAATTTGGAGTTCTTTGTTTATCTCAAGTTTTTTGAGCATTGTGTTTCCTCTAAAAATTGTACTGCATGTGCTTTTTTTCCCTGTCTCTTACAGGTGTGCTGCTCTTTCAGACTGTGATAACAAAATGTAATACACTGACATAAACAAGAGAATTTTGCTTTATTTGAATGTATTTGTTTGAGTTTATCCTGCCTGGTTCTGGAGGCTTTAGTCTGGAACCTGTGGACAACCTTCTTTTAGATTGCGGACTACCAACTTTTTGCTGCATCCTCATATGAAAGAAAGATAGCTAGTGAACTCACTGGCCTCTTCTTATAAGGGCACTAATCTCATCATGAGGGGTTCATTCTTGTGACCTAATCATTGTTCACACATCTCACTTAGTAATACTACCACATTGGGGGTTAGGACTACAACATGTGGATTTGGGGGTGATGCAAACATTCATTCCATAACAAGTATTTAAGTCCTCTTTAAATATATATTTTATGTGATTTTATTTATTAATGATGTTAATCTTTCATTTTGTAATTCCTTTCTTTTCCTTGCTTTAGTAGAATTACTTGAGCGAGTAAATGTTTTAATTTTCTTATAAAGCTTTGTTCTTAAGCCTTGAATAGCTACTACAATCCAATATATGCTCTCTAAATCTGTTTCAATTCTTGATCAGCTCAGTTAGTTAAACTGAACTGAACTGAAGCCCTTTTAAATTCTGAATATAATCTTCCCCTGCATCGTATACATAAATTTACTCTTTTCTATTAGTACTATGTTTGATGCATTATTCACCTACAGTACCGACAGATTATCAATTCCCTCTAAGGCCAGACATTTTTTTTCTGGTTAGTATTTTATAATCCTCAGTCCATCTTGTACTTGAAATACAAATTCTACATCTGAAAATGCAGCCATTTAAGTCTATAATAAGCAAATATATTTCTGAACTGAATAGGGATTGCATACATAGTGAAAGGACAGATCAAGCTTGAGAATTTTGTATGTGTGCATGTACATCCTGGTTCAGCTAGAGATTTGCTCAGTGACCTTACAAAAATTGCTCAACCTCTTGCCTTTTCCATTTCTTCTTCTGTAAACAGAGATCAAACTATTTTATGCCCTCTTGGTCTGATCTTCGAAACTTCACAGATGAGATAAAGGCAGTGGAAAGGTTAAGACAAAAGACAGCATTCAGTTGGGAACAGATTCACTTTAATTATCTATCCAGGGAATATTTGTGTTTGCAGTAACCCTACTATTGATTATCAGATAGGGGCAAGTATTGATGTCTGCAGCAGAAAGCACAGGGTTGGTGTCTCAGGATGCTCACCCAAGAACCAGAGAAAGTATGAACAGCCAGTCATAATAACTGAAAGCGCCACAAAGTTCAGCCTCAGAAAATCTTAACAAAGTCAGGGATTATTAGGAGGGGTTGCTCTCCATGGGCACATGAGCCTGCTCTGTAGAAGAAGCCAGATAGATAACAAGACTTGTAGCAAAGTACAAAGGAAAACCATCTGAGGAGGGAGGCATAGAACAGGGGCTGAATCTACTGCTTGGAGTCTGAAAAAGGCAAATCTTGTCAGCTCAAAACCTAGTTCCCACAGGAAGCAGCCAACACAATTGGATCTTCCAGTCAGGTAAGATTTCGTGAAACATACCTCTTTTTCTGAAACACATTTCAGTGAGATTTACCTGACAGAAAGCAAGCCTTTCTTTCTCAACAAGGAAGCCACCTCTCAGAGGATGCCAAGCAAGGGCAGAATTCTCACACCCCCAGATCCCTGACATTTTGAAGTTTATCTGGGCCAGGGGATGGCAAACTGAGCACCACAAGTCAATTTTTATGACCAGTAAGCTAAGAATAGTTTTCATATTTTTAAACGGTTTTAAAAAATATCCCATGATTCAGAAAAATTACATCAAATTCAAATGTCAATGCCCATAAATAGTGTTTTATTGGAACACAGTCATGCATCTTCATTTCCATATTGCCTATGGTTGCTTTTGTGCTACAACAGCAGTGTTGAGCAATTGTGACAGAGACCACATGACCTGAAAGCTAAAATACTCACTATCTGGCTCTTTGCAGAAAACATTCGCTGACTATCCTCCCATTCGATCATTTTATAGATTAGATCGATCATCATCTCGCTTTGTGCCTCACACCCCATCATGACATCATCTCACAAGTCAGCCTGTCACTTTGACAGTCAGCAAATATTGTCAAAACTACTCCTATTTTTAACTCAAATTTCCCACCTACTAGGATTATTTAAGCTCTATTAAAATGATCTAGAATGAATCTATCCACTTGCTTGCATGAAGGCAAAAGGAAATAAGAAGTGGAAGATTCTGCCTTTGTCAACGCTGCATGCATGAAGTGCTCTCAGTCAGCTGGCATCATTGGCCTGAGCCTCAACATCACCGAGCCCACAGAGCAGTCTAGTTCATCACTCACTGCTAACTTCACTCCATATTCCTAGTAAGTCTTCTTTGATTAGCTCCTAGGCACTCATTTGGGAGATTTAGAGTGTTCAAGAACTAGGTGTCACAAAGATTCCCCATGTCCCACTAAGCATGCTCTTTGTCACGGCTGCTCACAGGAGTCAAAGCTTTGGTCCTGAAGGAGTTGTGCCTGGTTGCCAATTCCAAGTGAGCCCAAGACTGACTGGCTTTCAAGGGCATAACTTGAGTCTCTGAATTCCTGCCAGGTAACCTCTTAGCCCAAGAGGAACCCTGAGTATCATCTTTTCTTTGCCTGTCTAAAGAAAGCAAGAAAAGGTATCCTAAGTGATAAGGGAACCCTAGGTACCATCTTGTCTCCAAGAAAGATCTATGGAGCTGCAGTAGCAGCATCACCAGGGAGCTTCTTAGAATGGCAAAATCTCAGGCCTCACTCAAACTTTCTGAATTAAAATCTGCATTTTCACAAGATCTCTAGGTGATTCTCATGCACATTAATGTTGAAAAAATACAGAGTAATCCAGTGCCATTCTATAAATTTGGAGCCAGTGGTTTAAATTTGGTGCCTCAAATCTGGGACCCAGTTCTGATTTCACTCTTCTCAGCAGCATCTTCAAGCACCCAGGAACAATGTCATGGCCACATCTTCTAACAGGAAGCAACCTAGATGGATGCTTCATTCTTATTCTCTTTATTCAAAGCAAATGCTCCTGGTGATCCAACCCTATTTCATGACCAACCAGCTCTAAGCTTAATCTCTTCATGTCTAATGTTAGTGAGTCACTCAACTAAAAGACATATACAAAAATTCTTAAATGAATATTTACCTTTACCTTTGAATTTCCTTCAGTGGGTGAGTAGTTAAACTGTGGTATATCCATCCCATAAAACACTACTGAGCAATAAAAAGGAACACAATTAACATACACAACAACTTGGATAAACCTCAAGAAAATTATGCTAAATAAAAAGCCAATATCGAAAGGGTTTATACTGCAAGATACCATGTATATAACCTTCTTAAAACAGCATAAAATGGTGGAGAACAGGTTAGAGGCTGACGTGGGTTAGGTATAGGAGAGAGGTGGCAAAGGCTGTCAAAGGGCATCATGAGGGCATCTCATGGCGATAAAAGAGTTCTGCTGTATTTTGATTATGGTGGTGGCTGGTGGTGGCTGTACAACTATACCTGGGATAAAACTGCATAGAGCTGCACACACACACACACACACACACACACACACACACACACACATGCACGAGTGGTATGAAATGTTAATAAGCTTGGGGACTGGACCAACATGGATTTCCTAATTTTGTTGTGTTACTGTAGTTATGCAAGATTCTCATGTTAGGGGAGACTCCTAGGACCTGCCTTTCATTTATTTGTAACTTTTTGTGAATCTGTAACTATCCCAAAATACAAAGTTAAAAAAAGAAAACTCAAATGTAGATATATTAACATATGGATGAATGAATGAGTAAATCAATTAACAGAACATTATTCATGACAAGAATCAGAGAGGTTAGCGCTCTTTCAATTGAGACTGTTTTCTCTATTTTTTTAATTACCAAATGCTACTAAAATTCTATTAGTTATAATTGCATCCTCTAATTTGGCTGGTTCTAACTAGAAATGCTGGTCTTGTTGGCATTTGGGGAATAAGGAGGCATTTTTAGACTTGTGATAAATGTCCCTAAGATATGTCTATATAATAAATCAATGAATCACACATCTAGACATATTTATTACAGACAAATCTTTGTCTGTCTGTAAAGCCACAAGAATACATCATGTCTCATGCATAACACTTTTATCTAAGACATCTATTTGAGGCTGAACAAATTAAAAATGCATTCATAGGGCTCTGAGGTGAAAATCTTAATATATGGGTCCTTGCCCTCACCTCCCACATCCCAGATCTTTTCCTTAACAGTCATCTTAAGTAAAATTAAAACAGGCTATGCATTTTAACATAATAATTACTTTTGCCCTTGCACATGTAATTGCCTGAATTTTATTTTTAATTCTCACTCTCTCTTGCTGTAATTATGAGAATAATTAGATGTCAGAGTTCAGAGATTCTCAAGTTTAAAAAGAAAGGGACAGCCAAAATGAAATCCTTTTTCCTGTCTTTAAATATCAATTACTAACATAGCCACAACTAACATTTTCATAGTGTTTTGAAACTTATAAGACATTTTCACTTAGAAAGGTCCACTTAGGAGTCAACTCAGACAAAATGGAGAACAGCGTTAAAAGCTATTAAGCTGGAAACAGAAAGTTGCATGGACATTTTCCCACCAATAAGCAAAGAACTGTATGATGAAAGAAAATTGAGACCTCCCAGAGTTTCTCATTCTGAACTTTTTAATCCCCTGACCTTGGTTTCCATCATTCTCCTTAAGAATGTATATGAGTCCTGAGTATAGAGCAGGAAGCAAAACAAAAGGTGTGAACTACAATGTGAACCTACCAAACACTGGTAAAAGATAATGGCTTGAAGTTGGTTGAGCCAGGGTCTACCTCCTTGAGGAAAGCCTGTCACTCATTGGTTATAAAGCCTAACCGTATACCAACATCTTGTTTTTTTGAGACTTCCAGTTTCCTTTTTCACTCAAAACAAAGAAAAGCATGGGCAAGTGACCTTTTCTTGGACTAGCCCAGAGTGTAACAGAAAGATCATGTGTTCAGGATCCTGATATATCTAGACTTAAATTCTACTTTGTCAGATGTGTATACCTCAAACTGCCTAAGTCTACAGTTAACTTCTTGTCTGTAAAGTGGCACTGAGACAATTTTCCCTGGAGTGTTGTTTTGGTAAATAAATTAAATAATCAAAGCATATTATATATATAAAATAAGTAATGCCGGGCTCGGTGGCTCAGCCTGTAATCCCAGCACTTTGGGAGGCTGAGGTGAGTGGATTGCCTGAACCCGCGGGTTCGAGACCCGCCTGGGCAGCGAGACCTCATCTCTACCATAAATCAAAAAAAAAAATCAGCCGGGCATGGTAGCACGCGCCTGTAATTCCGGCTACTCGGAAGGCTGAGGTGGAAGGATCGCTGGAGCCCAGTAGGTCGAGGCTGCGGTGGCCAGGAGCGGCCACTGCACTCCAGTCTGGGCGACAGAGTGAGACTCCAACTCAAAAAAATAAAATAAAATAAAATAAAATAAGTAAAGGGTCTGATACAATATAGGCACCCCTCGAACATTAGTTTCTTACTAGTCTCATGACCTTCAGCAGCTTACCAGGCTGGGAAATCTCCTAGACTCTAACTCCTTCCTAGGATTTGTTCTCCATTCTCCACCCTCTCCAGGACATGTAGAAGTATTTCCATAGGATTTTACAAAGAAGAGTAAAGGTTCTACATTTCTTCCAGTCTTATAAAAAAATCCCTGAGAAAAGAAAATTCAGACAGCATGGTTAAGTGATCAGAGGAGAGTACAAAAAAAAAATAGAAATGAAATGCAAATTAATGTCTGAATAAAGTAAATAAATATCTGACCCATTTGGGAAATGTGCAATTTGCACATAAAAGAGGTTTGAAATATCAATTGATTTAACTTTTCTGTTTATCAGAGAGTCTTGCTGATTTGCCCAAATTATAAAGTCACACTTTAGCAAAGCCAACACGGGATCCGGTGACTCTGCTTCTGAGGAATTATCTCATACTTCGATCTCTCATAGTTGCTCATCTCAGATGAGAAGGAATATAGTGGATCTATATCATGTGAGACCCCCAACATCCATCTCCCCTTCTTCTGGAATTCATATTTACTTTTTCTTTGAAGAACAACCTCTTTCCCAGTCTTAGTCCATGTGGATGTGGTTTAGGTGAAATCAACCTCATCTCTGAGCTCCAGAGATGGCTTCATGATTCAGACCAGTGCAATCAGCATATTCTATTTCCCTGATGAAGATGCTTTGTTCAAGAATGTGCATATGCAATGATTCAGGCCCAGATTTGTGAAAATGGATCTCTCTTTCCTCCAGGGTGACCAAGTTAATACTATGTAAACCCTGATCTGTTGAAGGCCAATTCACCGCTGTATGGAACAGTCTTTCTGGGATTAAATCATATATGGGGGGAAAAAAATACTGTCAAGAAATGGAAAGACACCGATTTCTGATATTACAGTAGATGAGTTGTGTAGTACTTAAGTTAAACCACCCTGGAATTTTCAATTATAAGAACAAATTAGATTCCCATTCTGTGGATTTCTGGTGAATTGCATATTCTATCATTTACAACACAGGGATCTTAACAGCACTGACGATGTTTGACAGAATGAAAATCTCTTTCCAAATCTGCAGTAGGAAGATCTATGGCAACTGGAGGCAAGGGGGAGAGGGAGAGCAGAGAAGGTCTGAAGAGCTGGTACACGAGCCCCCTGACCAGGAGGCTGACCAGAGAAACTCAAGGGGGAGCCCAGGTCTAGCTGTATTTCCTCGAATGGAAAGCTGCAGGGGAGTTAGCAGTAGATAAGCTGTCACCTTTCTGATGTCCTCCAAGGATGCTTGAAATGAAATTATATTGATAGACTGAGTGCTTGGTGAAAGCAAACAGGGCTGAGTGTTCCCATGAGCTCTAGAGAACACATATTTATTGAATTCTTGATAAGTATGTGTGTTGGGAAAGCAACTCTTCCCCAAGCTTGCACAAGATATCAAAATGGGTTGAGTGCAGAACCAAACTATAAACCAAATACAAAAGTTCAAAAGGATAAGTGGTAATGGTCACTAAATTAGAAGAGACTGGAAACAGAAAAGGCAAAAATGAGTATGAAGTCAAGAAATCAAGGAGCAAGGTGTGGTGAGCAAATGACTGATTTGAGGCACTACTTAGGGCAGACGTTGTTTTCTGCAGCTATCTTTTATGAACCATGCAGGAGTAGGCAAGCTGCCTGAGCGTGAAAGGTCAGAAGGGGGTGGTGAACTGAAGATATGTGACTAGAAGGGAATAAGATGCAGTTATTTTCCTCAAGTACCTTATGGTACATTGCAGAAGTTAGAGGCATTCACTGGTAATAAAATGACAAGTTGAATATGGGACGTGTCTTACTAGAGAAACAAAATAAGGCCTGAGGAAATATGAGAGAAAGAGAAATTGGTTTTTAATGCGGTAATCTTGGGAAGGCTTCATGGAGGGGAAAAAGCATTTGAACTGGATTTGTATACGATTTCAAGAAAGAGATACCATGAAGAGGAAACATTTTGAGAGAAGGGTAAGCAAGTTTAAAGAAAAAAAGGCAGGAATATACAGAACATTGTCAGAGTATTTTCCTTAAATATATAGAGAGCAACTGATACACAGCAGGCCAGTGGGCCTAAGAAGAAGCTAGAGAGAATAATGGAGACCTGCATGGACCTTGTCTGAGGCAGAGAGTGACCTGCAAAGATAAGATGCGTAGGAAATGGAGGAGTGGAAGAGAGGAGAAATGTCGGGAGAAGCTCATGTCAGGGAGGGGTCATGATGTCCTTGATTGGGAATGTTAACGGTTCTGCAGTCAGAGTTTGTCATCTGGTTGAAGGCAGGTCAGAGGGAAAAGTGTCAAAGATGGCTTCGAGACTTTCAACTAATCCCACTAGGAAATAGTGATGCTCTTAAAAGAAAAGTAGTACTAGATATTACAGAATGGTTTAGAATATTATGTTCCCCTTGCTTTTTTTCAAATGATTCATGTCAAAGAGATGCATTTCTGCTCATTTTATAAATTACATATGAAACTATTTATAACTTTGAAATGTTTCTTGTATTATTTTGACCTATGTAGTCTTAGGTCAGGTTCCCTAGATGCAGAGCATGAGAAAAATTTGGATCCTGTGACGTGATTTATTGAGAGTGCAATTGGGAGAAGTCTCTAAGGGAGGCAAGGAAGCAGATGGGATAAGGGAACTAGCTAAGCTAGAGTGTGGGCTCCCCTGGAGTCCATCCTCAGCCTGATCCCCTGGGGATCCATGGTGCATAAATTGCAGGACAGCTGGTCCCTTACTTGAGGCAGGGGAATCGGCCTTCTGTATCCCTGGCTTAAAGCTGCCCTGGGGCCACGTGGGAGATGAGCTTAATCTCCTGGGCATGGAGCTCCCAATGGCTTGGGCATTCTCTAGAGAAGGAAGTGACTGTGACTTATCAGATGCCAACATTCATAGCAGCTGGGGATTGGTGTCCTGTTCTGCTACAAGGGTATATGAATAAGGCACTGACAGTGCACACCACATATGGGTTTGGATGGTAACCTTAGATAACTATATTCTAGGGCATTTCAAACAAAGAATATTTTGGTGACTCGTCATTTCTTTAATTTTGACTCTTTTTCTTCCCTGAGGATGAACTGGAAAAGATATTTCTCTAACTCATTCTCCAGAGGCAGCATTATGGATCAAGACCTCAGAGAGAGCAAGAAGTCTTCTAAGAGAGTGTGAGCTCTCCATAATATATCCCCAGATTTTCTTTTCTCCATAGGGCACCATGGTCGGAATATATTCTTGCCTGAATTTGTGAGTCATAATCTTTGTTGCCTGGGAACATTTTAGCTTAACCATCCATCTATCTCAAGTTATAGAAAACACCTGAGCCCAGAAGAAGAATAAGCACTGAATAAAAATATGATCAGGATTTGGGGCTGAATCAACCAAGGCCATTTCTAAGGGAAAGGACTTTTAGATAAGCTCTGTGTGGTTGATACGTAAGTTTCAGCAAAGGTCAAGGTCATAGCTTAGTAGCTCATTACGAAGATTAATGAAGGCAGTAATTCTGGAGCTGATCATTTCATGAGCTTGTGAGTTTCTGTCACACAGCCATACAAAATAGTCTGGGTTGATTGTTAAACCAGAAAGTAACAAGGCATCACACACACACACACACACACACACACACACACACACACACACACACACACACATCCTCAGAAGAAAAAAATAAACAAAGTTATATCTCAAGGATATAAAGGACACAGAAGCTAGTTTGAAGAAGCTCTTGCTGGCAAATTAGAGGACAATTTGAGCACCAAAGTATTTAAGGATGGTAATCCATAAGTCTGTACCAAAAATAACTAGACAAATCAATAAATAGACAAGGTAGAAGAGGGGTCTTGCTTAAATGGAATGCCGATTGCTGACTGGTAGATGCAGCTGATGCACTGGAGTTAGAAAATCATTATTGTGCAACCCTCACAGCAAAGATCGAATCAGGCAAGGATTATCAAAGGATGCTAAATTCATGGAGAAATTTTGATGAGGAAAAAGATAGTTGCATCATCTTAAGCATCTTTGACAGACTGTTTTATTAGTTGCAAAGGAAACATACTAACTATACTGTGGAAAATCAGATAACCCCTTGATGGGGAATAACATGGACAACATTCTGACTGTGTGATCAAAATCAGCATTACTAATGAAGGGCAGATAGACATTGTTTGTCTCCGAATGTAATATCTTGACAAGAGCTTTGCGTCCCTCGTGTAGTACTCTAGATGAGAATGTTCAGCCTCAATTTGGTCTCTAGAAACTCTAAGAAATCTCCAAATGGGGAACATTCAATTAAAAAGAGGGGTGGTATTAAAAAAATGTCAATGTCATAACTGAAAACAAAGGCTTAGGAACAGTTCCAGATTAAAGAAAACTAGAGAGACCTGGCAATTAAATGGAATGTGTGATCCTAGACTGCATTGTGTACTTGAAGGAAAATAATGCTATAAATGTCATGAAGTTCATAAATGACTGAGGTTATGTGAGAAAATATTCTTATCCTTAGGAAATACACACTTAAGGATCTAGAAGTAAGGAACTATGATGTAGGCAATCCACTCCTTAATAGCTTACAAAAATTACATTTGTTTATATGTATGTGTATGTGTTAGTCTGTTTTGTGTTGCTATAAAGCGGCAGTCTCCACTCTTTTGGGCATCAGGGACTTGTTTTGTGAAAGACAACTTTTCCATGAATGGGGAGAAGGGAGTTTATGTACAGTCAAACCTCACTGCTAATGTTGATCTATATTTGCAACCGCTCGCCAGTGCTAACATCACTGCCTCAACTCCACTTCAAATCATCAGGCATTAGATTCTCATAAGGAGTAAACCTAGATCCCTTGCATGTACAGTTCATGATAAGGTTCACACTCCTATGAGAATCTAATGCAGCAGGAGGTGGAGCTCAGGTGGTAATGCAAGCGATGGGGAGCAGCTGTAAACACAAATGAAGCTTCACTCGCTTGCTCACCTCCTGCTGTGTGACCCAGTTTCAAACAGGCCATGACCACTACCAGTGTGTGGCTTGGGGGGTTGGGACCTGCTATAAAGGAATACTGGAGGCTGGATAATTATAAATAAAAGATTTTTATTTGGCTACTTGTTCTGCAGACTGCAAAAATAGCATGTTTCCAGCATCTGTTTCTGACGAGGTCTTCAGGAAGATTTTATTCATGTCACATGGCAAGAGAAGGAGCTAGAGAAGAGAGGAGGTATCAGATTCTTCTAAACAACTGGATCTCATGGAAACTAATAAAGTGGGAACTCACTCATTACCATAGGGAGGGCACCAAGTCATTTATAAGGGATCCTTCCCCATTACCCAAACATCTCCCAGTAAGTTCCACCTCCAACACTGGGGATCAAATTTCAACATAAGATTTGGAGGAAATACATATTTAAACTATATCTATCTATCTATCTATATATATATGGAGAGAGAGAGAGAAAGCAAATAAACAAATAGATCAAAACGTTAATAACAGATAAATTTGGGTTCTCGTTGTGCTATTCCTAAAACTTTTCTGTATATTTTCATATAAAAAGATATTTACACCCAACAAAGAAAAGCCCAGGACCAGATGTCTTCACTGGTGAATTCTACCAAACATTTAAGAAAGATTTAATGTCCAATTCTTCTCAAACTCTTTCAAATATAGAAGATGAGAGAATACTTACAAACTCATTTTATGAGGCCACCATTTCCCCCATACCAAAGCCAGACCAAACATCATAAGAAAATAAAACCACAAGGCATATATCTGTTGAATATAGTTGCAAAAATTCACGACAAAGTACTAGCAAACCAAATCCCACAGCATATTAAAATACCATACACCATAGCCAAGTGAGATTTATTCCCGGGATGCAAGGATGTTTTAACAAATGAAAATCAGTTAATGTGATACACCACATTACAGAATAAAGGATTTAAAAAAACACATAATCTTCTCAATAGATGTAAAACGGCACTTGACAAAATTCAACACAATTTCATGATAAAAACTCTCATCAAACTAGGAATAGAAGGAAAGTTCTCAATGTAATAAATGCCAAAAATGAAAAGCCCATGGCTAATATTATACTCAATAGTGAAAAACTGAAAGTTTTTCCTGAAAGATCAAGCACAAGGCAAGAATTTCTACTCTCACTACTTCTATTCAATATGGTACTGGAAATCCTAGCCAAAACAATTTGGCAAGGGAAAAAAAAAAAATAAAAGGAATTGAATTTAAAAAAAGTGAAGCTATCACTGTTCATGGATGACTACCTTATATGTAGAGAACCCTACAAATCACTTATACGCGCGCGTGTGTGCGCGTGCGCACGCGCGCACACACACACACACTTAGAACTAATAAATTTAGTAAAGATGCAAGACACAAAAATCAATAAATTTCAGATTGTACATTTTTTTTAGGGCAGTGGCCTTGTCATATGCATCTGAATTCCTTTCAGGGTACTCAGCAGGGTTCTATGGACTTTTGTATTCTCAGTTTTAGTTAGATAATAATGATAATAACAATAATGAATAAGTTCCAAGTCCTGTTCTAAGGACTTTATACATATTAAAACATTTACTCTTTATAATAATTTTATGAGGTAGACTCTATTACTTGTCCCATTTTCCAGATAAACTGAGACACAAAGAGGTTAAATAACATGCCAAGGTCAGATACTAAAATGGCAGAACCAAGAATAAAACCCAAACATTTAGGCTCTAAAGCTCATTCTCTTAACCAGTATGCTGTCTGTTTACTTTATACCATACTAGAATCTTGACAACTGAAAAGTAGCACAATTTACCACTGTGACAAGGAGTATTTATTTGTGCAAATAGAGAAGATTGTCACCAGAAGCATCAATATCATGGGGAAGCCACCCTCCTCAGGCTATCATGGGGAACCTGTTTTTTCTCAGGAGGCCATGTCTTTTATCATCTGGTGTCTTTTCAATAAGGACACTCCGCTTTCTTCCAATGTGTTTTCTATTTCTTTCCCCAAACCAGCATCTACTCCTTTTTGACCAATTTGTCTTTGAGTTTTTCACATCTTGTATGTCTCACCACCCAATCTCTCTATACGATTGTTACTGTGGTAATTTCGTGCAACAAACTCCTTATCTCAAATTCTCACTGGCTTACAACAAATGTTTATTTTTCTTATTCTGTTTTAAAAATCAGCCATGATTTGCCTAATCTTTTTTGGGCTTTGCTGGTTCATATGGGCTAAGATAGTTTCTTAGCATTCAAGTCTGCTCCATGTGTTTTCATCATTTTAAGACCAAATCAACATGAAAGGAAAGTCCTTCTTAAGGCAGAGAGTAGAGGAAAAGAGGCCAAACATAACACAAGGCATATTTAAGGCCCCTACACATGATATGGCTGCTAAGGCTCCATTGGTCAAAGCAAGTTGTATGAGCCCCAAATTGACAGAATGTGGATACACACTCTGCCTACACTACTGGAAGGGAAAAATCACATGGCAAAGAAGCACAGAAATATAAATGTATTTTAGGAAGGAGTGTAGAACTGGGAATGATCATCTAATCTACAGACCTAATCTAATCTACAGAACTCTCCAATGTGCCCCAGAGACAGATGTTCAGGGGAGTCTACACAAATAAGGGCAGGAACATCACCCTGGGCTTATGTGGTCTCAGTCTCAGCAGTCATTTGGAAATGGATGGATGGGGCCACATCATCAAGGATGGCCAGAAAGCCTACTCATGTTTAATCCACATACCTCCAAAAAGTCACAGTACCCCTAAATTGAATAAGTGGAATACAATTAAATAATCAACCAACAAATAGATACCAATCTCCTAAACGAAAACATCAACTCAATGTTCGTGAGTCCAGCAGACAAATGGTGTGTCAAGGACCATTTGCCGTCTCTGGGAAGACATGGCTAACAGACTTCCAACATTTCTTGAACAAGTGTGATTAAATTTTCCACCACATAGAGGAACTACTGGAGAAAACGATGGTATTTTATAAAGTGATAATTGCACACCATGAAGCACATGCAGAGAAAACCTTGGGGAGCTGAGAGCTTTGAAAGAGGACCTTGAATGTCCTATAGTTAGAAAGAACAGATAGAAATTGTTAGTTACTCATTTCCAGAGAGGATAACCGGATGAGTCCAGAGAGATGGGGGACAATAACAGAGTGAGATATTATAGGATTGTCATTCAATTGAGTTTTAGAAAATTATATTCCAAGAGCAAGAAGGGATAAAGGAAAATAGGCTGGGCTCATAAGTACCTTGACTGCCCTGGTCTGGGAGAAATTCCTGGACTGTCTTTTTGAGCTAAATTTTCTTATTTTTTATTACTTCAAAGCCATTTACTTTCTGACTAAACTGTAGAAGGGGGAAAAAAATTTAAATGATTCAACATATGTCACCCAGAACTACTGAGCTCTGCCGTTCTTTTTTAAAGACAACCCCCATGAGAGTTCTATTTTTGGTTCGAGCAGATTTCCATTTCAACCAGAGCTAGCTGGGATGATACTTTTCCCTGCTTTCCTATTCAGCGTGGGAGCCAGTTGGGATTTTTTTAAAAGGCCTGCTGTGTTACTGAGTGTCCTGGAAGAATGAAGCATTGCAGTAGCTCCGGTTGAACCAATAAATCATGATCTGGAAACATCAGCTATAGTGCCCTCCTGTTTATTACAAACAAAAGAAAAGGCGGTTCTTTTTCTTTCTTCCTTTGTGGCAATGTAGCTCCTAGGGATTTTAATGTGACGAGGGAGAATTAAAAGCTGAAAGCTAGATGTTTTTCTAGCTTGAGTTAAAATGTTACTTTGGGATTATACATGTCATGGCAGAGAACTTCTAGTACTTACCCAGTTCTAGTTCCAGAGCATAAGAAAACTGAACATCCTTGCCCCTTTGCTGTGGTAGAGACATTTGACTAATTTTGGGCGATGAACAAAGATGTTTATAACTTCAAGACAAGCAGTGAAGAGTCCATGCATGTTTCTTCAGTCTCTTTTCCCCTGCTGTCTTGAATTAAGAGATAATTTGTTTTCAATAGTACAGCTAATAGTTTTAGTACACCATTAGTTGTACCACAAGTTGCTGTACAGAGGACAACTGCCCTGGGGTGATTTCTGGACATTCAGTGGACATCACATAAGCAAGAAGCACACGTTTTCTGAGTTCAGGCACCAAAATCTCATGATTATTTATTTTCACAGTTTAACTTGCCCTGCTTAATAAACGCTAAGCAGGATCTACAAGGGTCTGAAGTACAGTAATTTTAATTTAGGCTTAAAAACTAATGACTAGCCGGACTTGGTGGCTCAGCCTGTAATCCCAGCACTTTGGGAAGCCGAGGTGAGTGGATTGCCTCAGCCTGCGGGTTTGAGACCCACCTGGGCAACTTGGTGAGACCTCATCTCTACAATAAATCAAAAATTAGCCAGGCGTGGTAGCAGCCACTGCACTCCAGTCTGGGTGACAGAGTGAGACTCCAACTCAAAAAAACAAACAAACAAAAAAACTAATGACTAGACAAAGTAGAATTTGATCAGTGTGCATGGATTCCCCCAAGCTCCATTGTGAATTTACTCACAGGTGAATCCCTCAGTTCTCATTTCGAATCTGATAGTTCTTACGTTAGACACAGCTACCTCATAGTTTCTTCTTACTACAAGTAAAAAAGTTAGAAAAGAGAGTATTCAGTAGCACAATTACAGTGGTAAAGCTAAAAACCTATCAGCTTGAATGTTTCTTCTGCATTTTTAGTTCTGAATTAGTTGAATTTTCAAGTTCCCTTGCTTAATGTCTGATTTTCTGAAATGTCATTTAGTTTATTTAAGATGATTATTCAATATTTTCTTTGTGACACAGACCATTTTATAATACCAACCATTTACTAGAGAGAACACAGTAGGAATATATAAATATATTTATACATTATATATATATAATATATATATATAATGTATAAATATATTTATATATTCTGAATTATGGTGTTTTGATATGGAGCCAACTTAAGTACATTAACCTGAACATATACCACGTCTTCTTACCACTGTCCCACAGCACTGGATCTGAGTGTAGCCACAAAATGCCTAAGAAGATGTAAGACATCAGCTGCTCATCAAGAAAAAATGTGATTTACAGTAGAAACTTCATCATACGGGAGTACCAAAAATATGTATACACATTTGAAGTAAGCTATTCACTCAAAAGTGTTAATCAAATGAATGGTAGCATCACCATACAACAGGCAGGACAGTCAAATGGCAGAAGCACGGTTGAGTAAACGTCATATCACACATTGAGTAAATGTCATATCACACATTGCTACCTTAACTTAATTCAACTCTGAAAAGTAATACATAGATAACATCTCTTAAAATGTGTATACATCTTTTTTGGTACCCCCAAATATACACCAACAGCCCTATCTAGTACAGCAAGCTTTGTTTGTATTGGCTACAATTTTGTTGGGGACTTTTTTTTTTTTTTTTGACTCGGAGTCTCACTCTGTCGCCCAGACTAGAGTGCAGCGGCCACTCCCGGCCACCGCAGCCTCGACCTGCTGGGCCCCAGCGATCCTTTCACCTCAGCCTTCCAAGTAGTTGGATCTATAGGCGTGCGCTACCATGCCCGGCTAATTTTTTGATTTATTGTAGAGATGAGGTCTCGCCAAGTTGCCCAGGCGGGTCTCAAACCCATGGGCTCAGGCAATCCATTCACCTCAGCCTCTCAAGGCGCAGGATTACAGGCTGATATTGGGAACTTTTTTTAGGGACTAAGTCTACCTGCAGTAGGTAATACCAGGTGTATAGAACTATAGTCCTTGATCAGCAGCTCCTATACTCCTGACTACTGTTCATAAACAGAAAAATTGAAAGGTGGTGACTGAGGGAGATTTGATGGAGGCTAGAAGATCATTTTGTGCTATAACAATTAGATGTTTATAATCCACTTCTAAATACTCATCATCTATTTCTGCAAACTAATAAAACCCTCTGGTTTTCTATGTATCTACCATTTTTCCTCATCTGAAGCCAAGAAAGGAGCGAGCATCTAATAGAGAAACTATAGTAAACTTAATTTTCTAACTAGGTATCTTCCTGGATGGACACCTTTCTTATTAAAAGTGCCTTGGAATTTAAGAAGATGAATGCTCCGTTTTTTTTAGCCAGCCTATATTCCAGAATTGCATCTGGAAATTCCTTGCCAATGAGTGCCAGATTAATGTTATGTCTAGCAACCAGGAGTTTGGATTGATATTGAAAAGAGCATACATGAAGATAATCCATGTCCAGTAACTAAGTATAACCTACAGGATTATTCAAGACATGATTAAGTGTCCTTGGTTAAGAGATCATATTGAATTGGGAAACTTTTACAATGAAAGAATTCAATGATGACCAATTCACAAGTTGGATATAGTCAAGGGACCCTCTTTCTACATCTCACAGTCACAGGAACAATCAGAGCTCTGCAGCAGTCATTTACAAAGTGGACTCTCGGGCACAACCATTTGTAAGCACAACTGAGAATAATGAATTTGTGGACAGGGTTCTTATCTCAGTTATACCCTTCTTTATCACTTCAAGCAAATGGTCAGGCTGAAAGGATGGGACTAAATTGGAAGAGAGCTTTAAAGTAGACCCATGGGTGACACTGGCAGTTATGCTTTGTTTTTCAAGAGCAAGACTCATCTGGTTTAGGTACAAATATAATAACTATAATTGAAAACTTGCCTGATCATCTCTATTTGGCTTCAAATAATAACTTGCAAAATTAAAAAAATAAAGCAGTTGAGATACAGTTCTGTTTGATCTGTTTGTTTTACCAAGAAACTCTTCTTTCTTCTCTAAGTAATATGGAACTGAGAAAGAAAAGTTTATCCTGCAGTAATTGAGGTCACAGTCACTTGTGTCTTGCAAACTCAAGGATGCATATATTTGACTGAGGAATCAGTATTTGTTCATGTTTTAATAACTTGCTCCCAGTATGTAACAGTTAACAAACTATTAAAAATAACCACTTTAGCCCACATGGCAGAGATCTTTCTTATTTCTGAAGGTCCATGAAATGATGGATTTAAGAATTGCATTTTGTCCTTCAAAGGCTTTAAACATAGTTATTTGCAACTTCTATCCCTATAGGTATTAATATAATATTGAGGCATGACATTTGCTGGTAATGTCTTATTGGGAATAAGAATGATATTCTAGAAGGTAGAGGGTACTATTCCAAAATAGTGCTTTTCTTTTAGAAAACCACAGTGATCGATCGAGAGATGGGGAAGCAAGAAGTATTTGGCTTTTCAATAATGAATTGCTAAGGATACATTAATTATTTCCTGTTTAAGCAACCCTAGTATATGACTATAACACCCATGGAAGAAGGTTGGTTGTGGATGTGTGTGCATGTGCAAGAGGGGCGTCGAACACAGGGTTTGGATAATTCTCAAAACCATTCTGTATAAATGACTATATGGGTATACCAACTTAAAACTCATCCTTGCCCATACCTATGTATTTATGTAACTTTTTCAACAAGTAGTACTGCAACTTGTATCAGTGTATTTTAGTATTTCCATGAGCCTTAATAATGTCCATTCAGGAAGGGCCTTTATCTAGTATTTGCCTCTTCCACAAAGAAGAACCAAAATAGCAAATAGATAATCATACTGCAAATAGCTCATCTATGAGAGAGCACTGGAGTTCAGCGGAGAAGTGATAGGAAACACCGAAGGCAAGAAAAGAGAGGGAGGTGAGGCAGCCTGCTGGGTCAGGATTGGCTTAAAATTCGGAAAGGTATCCCAGCATGGAGAAAGAATGAGTGAAAGACCCCTAACAGTCCACATTCCCACCAGGACTCCTGCAATCATAGCTGTGGGAGAACCCCTTGACTCTCACAGGCCCAGAGGCTAACATAGGGAGTTTTCTGGAGATTCAGAGATAGCATTACCCATAGAAAGATCTCACATGGGGTCTCACACACCCCTCAAATCCTGAGTAGCTACAGCACAGCACCATTTTGAAAGCCTAGATCAAATCATTCTGCATTCTACCCTTAGGATCAACATTCCTTGCACCTCCATATTCCTGCAACCTGACTGACATCCCCTGCCCACTGCTGGCCGATGCTACTGGCTGAAACATGAGCCATTGGCAGTGACCTTATCTCATCCTAGCAGAGGGTTTGCTGCACATTTAGAAGCACCCTGAGGAGAGGCTCCCTCTGCCCACATCTACCACCTAGAATGAAAGTGCATGTTCCCTAGCTGCTAACCTACATTAGCTGTCACCAAAAAAAGGCAAGCTTACCCTCCTCAGCAGCAGGACTGCATAGTCCCCATCAAGAACTCTACCAAGAGCCCAGGGGTTACTCTGGCCCTTTCCACCACAGCTAGCACCCACATACACAACTACAGGGCCTGAGGACAGGCCTATTCATTTTGACTCTACCTCCCCAGTATACAAGCCCATCATCTTGGGGCTTGGAGATCACCCTGCCCTATCCACCACTGTTGGCCCCTGAGCTCTTCTTCCAGGAGCCAGAGGATGAACTCATTCAACATGTTACTACTACTATAGCTGGCACTCACTAGTACACACCACCCGAAGTTTGGGAACTGGCCTGCTCAGCCAGTCACAGACACTGCCAATACCAGCAAGAACTGCTTGGGAGCCAAGGAGTTGTCTTACCGCTGCTGCTGTCATTGCTCACATCACACCTGGTGCCTAAGGGCTGATGGTCCATCCAATACCACAGCCCAACACTGCTACTGCAAGCCACCTGAAGTTACAGGATTCAGACTACCTGGCCCCATTAGCAACAATGCCAGCAAACAGATCCCTGGGGTCCAAGGACAGACATGCTCAGCTGATTAATTCTACCACAGGGACCTGAGAACTAGCCTATATGGCATTCCTGTTCCTAAAAACTTTACCACAGCCTCTACTAACAATCTTACCCTAAGCCACTAAAGAAATCACTTACTTCACTGATGCTGTTTATAGCCAAATAAATTATACAAAGATAACACTATTGTATGCACATAGAACCAAAGCCAAAGTGCCCTAAGCAAACAACACCATAGAGGCATCTTCAGCAAACATTCGCAATGAATGAACCAAAAACTTAGAAAAAGCCACTGTTACCACCAGATGCATAGCTATCAAAGCAAGGACACCAAAAACATTTTAAAAACAAGAAGATATGACATAGTCCAAAAATACAATAGTTTTTCGAGTCACAAATTTCAACGAAAAGGAAATTTATGAGGTGCCAAGGAAAAAAATGCAAAATAATAATATTAAAGAAACTCAATGAGATAAAAGAGAATACAGATAAATAATACAAAGACATCAGGAAAACAAAGATATACATAGGAAATATACCCCCTCCAAAAAAAAGATATTAAAAAAAGCCAAGCAGAAAAACTGGAACTGAACAATGAAATAAAAATATATATATTTGAGTGAGTCAACAACAGTAAATAAAGCAGAAGAAAGAATTTCAGAACTTGAAAAACCAGACAGAAATACAGAAAGAAAAATATATAAAAAATGAGCAAAGCCTATATGACATACAGGACACCATAAAAAGACCATTGTTCTGAGTTTTCAGTGTCTTAGAAGCACAGAGAAACCCAAAAGGATGAAGAATCTATTTAACAAAATAATAGCTACAATTAAAAAAAGTTTTATCTACAGCACATTATAGTCATACTACCAAAAGTCAAAGACAAACAAAATTCTAAAACCACTAAGATAAAAGCATCTGGTTCTTATAGGGGATCCCCCATCAGACTAACAGTGGGCTTATTAGCAGAAACCTTACTAGCCAGGAGACAACGTGATGATATTTCCAAAGTGCTGGAAAAAAAACAACAAGAACAAGAACTGCTAACCAGTGATAATATACCCAGAAATGTTATCCTTCATCAATAAAGAAGAAATAATGTATTTCTCAAGCAAGCAAAAGCTGAAGGAATTCATTGCCACTAGATCAACCCTATGAGAAATGCTAAAGAAAGTCTTACATTTGGAAGATAAAGGGAAATATCTACCACCATAAAAATGCACAGAAGTATAAAACCCACCTGTAGAGCAAACACAGAAATGAGAAAGAGAAAGGACCCAAATGTTACCACTAAGAAAACCACAATGATAAAAATAAGAGAGAAAAAAAGAAATAAAGAATATACAAAATGACCAGAAATTAATTAATAAAATGACAAGAATAAATCCTCAAATATCAATAATAATGTTTTGTTGTTGTTGTTAGGACCTCACTCTGTTACCCAGGCTGGAGTACAGTGGCACAATCACAGCTCACTGCAGCCTCAACCTCCTGGGATCAGGAAATTTTTCTGCCTCGGTCTTCCAAGTAGTTAGGACTATGGGCATGTGCCACAACACCTGGGTAATATTTTGACTTTTTGAAGAGAGACTGGTCTCAAACTCCTGGGCTCAGATCATTGTCCTGCCTCAGCCTCCCAAACTGCTGGGATTATAGGCATGAGCCACCATACCCAACCTCAGTAATAACTTTGAATATAAGTGGATTAAGCTTTCCATGTAAAATATATAGACTGGCGGAAGAGTTTTTTTTAAAAGACAGAAATATATGCTGCCTACAAGAAACTCACCTGTCCTATAAAGACACACGCAGATGTAAAGGAATGGAAAAAGAGCAATGACTATACTTACAGCAGATTAAACAGACTTTACATCAAAAACAATAAAAAGAAACAAAGAAGGTCATTATGTTATGATAAAGGAATCACTTCAGCAAGAGAATATAATAAATCTAAACATATATGCACCCAACACCTGAGCGCCCAGATATATAAAGCAAATATGGTTAGATGTAATGGGAAAGAAAGACTCCAAAACAGTAATAGTTGAGGACTTCAACACCCAATTCTCAGCAATAAACAGATCATTTAGAAAATTTTTCAAACATGAATTTAAACTGCACTTTAGCCCTAATGGACCTAACAGATATTTAAAGAACATTTCATCCAACAGCTAAGGAATATATATTCTTCTCATCAGCACATAGAACGTTCTTGAAGATAGACCATATGATAGGACACAAAACAAGTCTCGACAAACATTTAAAAAACAAAGTCCTATCAAGTATCTTGTCAGACCACAATGGAATAACATTAGAAATTTGATAACAAAAGGAACTTTAGAAAGTGTAGAAATACATAAAAATTAAGCAACATACTACTGAATGATCACTGAATAAAGAAAAAACTCAAAAGGGAAATCAAAAAAATTTCTTGAGACAAATAAAAATAGAAATACAACATATCAAAGCCGATGGAATACAGCAAAAGTAATGCTAATAGGGAAGTTCATGGGAAGAAACACATTAAAATAGTCTAAATATTACACATAAAAAATTTAACATTATGCCTCAAGGAACTAGAAAAGCAAAGCAAAAGCATGAATGAATAAAACCATGACTTTTACAACAACATATATAGAACAGGAGGTCATTATGTTAAGTAAAATATGTCATGCACATAAAGACAAATATTATATGTTCTCACTCAAGTATGGGAGCTAAAAAATGTTGAGCTTATGGAGGTAGAGAATAGAATGATAGAGACTAGGGACTGGGGAGGATGTGTGTGAAGGGAGGGTAGGGCATGAAGAGAGATTGGTTAATGAGTACTAACATATAATCAGACACAGAATAAGTTCTAATGTTCAATAGTAGAGTAGGATGACTATAGTTAAGAATAAGGTATTGTGTATTCCAAAAAGCCAGATGAGAAAACTTGAAATGTTCTACACAGAGAAATGAGAAATACGTGAAGCAATGGATACCCTACCTCTGTGACTTGATCATTGCACATTCTATACATATAACAAAATATTACTTGTACTTCATAAACATGTACAGCTATTATGTATCAATTAAAATTTTTAAATATCCATTTAAACTCTCATTGCTACCAAAAACTCACATTCCATATGGGATTGATAGAAATGAGAAACCCCAGACCATTGCTCTCTGTAATGTAATGTCGTCAATCATCCTGGAGTTCTGACCTTGAAATCTTCTACTTGTTTGACTGTTTCTTTGAACTTGGGGTCTGCAAATGGATATGAAAGGACCTATGAACACCAAACTGCCCTGAAACTACATGTGCATGAATGTGTGTATACGTATATGTGCATTTATTTGTCAAGAAGTTTCATAGTTTCTATCAGGGTCTCAGAGTAGGTTTGTAACACTCACCCCAAAAAAGATAAAGAAGACTGCCTACAGGAAGAATGACACCTACTGTGTGCACCAACCCTGTGATACACTTCCTCTTTCCACCCTCTCCAAGTCTCTAGACAGAATGTAAGAAAAGCTCATCTTGGTCCCTCTCCAGCTTCCTCTGTTTCTTCTCTTTACTTTCTCCTCCCTCTTAAACCATCCTTGCCCTCTGAAACATGCCCAGGTACTTTCTAGTGAAATTACTCACTCCTAGGTGTTAACTGCAGGATGTAATAATCTCTTTTAATGCTCTTTTAGTTTACATTTAAAACAAATAAACAAAAAAAGTAAGGACTTAAACCAAATGATTTTGATGAGAATTTTAGACCCTGTGGTTCTTGGATTAAAATCACTTAAGGATTTGTCCCAGAATGTCTTTAATCTCATCTGTGAGTGATAGTCTTATGCTGCCTACAGGTGTGTCAGATCCAGACAAGTACCTTCCTTAAACTACAGAAGATCATTAAAAGGACACAATTCTAGTTCAATAGAAGAAAAAACAGTCAAACTTGTTGAGAGGTCAAATAAAGTTTGGCCGATTTTCATGTTCATTCATATTCTGCTCACATAGCCTTATCTCTAGGTTGTATAATTTTATCTTTTTAATAACCTCAAACCACACAAGAGCCTACATCAGTGCTCCCTCTACAAAGAGAAAGGGATAGGATAAGTCCAGAACTGTTTACTTTGCTATTCCTGTAACTTAAAAGAGCATCTTCTAAAAGAAAGTGTAGGCAGGGGAGTAGTGGGCAGTTTCCTAGCACAAACTGCTCTTCTCCAGTAAAGAGCAGCCTGTGGAGATTGTGTCAGCTTTTCCTGAACCCAGGAGAAACCTTCTGAAGGAAGCCCCCACACTGTCCTCTTCTCCATCATCATCTGGGTTGACCCATCTCAGATACTCCTGGAAGTATCTGAGACTCTTCCAAAACCTCTCCATTCCCTTCTTTATAAATACATCTTTATAAATATCCACCCCAAGTGTATTTGTTCCCAAAGGGTATTAAAGATACTCTCAAACATATATTAACACAAGCTTCTCCCTCCTGTAACCAATGATCTGTTGTTGGTTCTGAAAGAAAAAAAAAGGCTTTGGATAACCTGCTTAAATAAGTCTGGAAAGATGGATAATTTTAGACAATCCCTGAAGCTTCTGCGAATCTCCCATGACACTCCTGAAACCTCATCATCTTCTATATTTTGCCCATTTTTCTGAGCAACAGTGGGTGTGTGTGTCTCTGTTCCATTAGTATTAATGGGAATTGGGAGCACTTAAGAGGAGGCAAGCCTTTCCCTAGAGATGTAATTTTGTGCATTAAGATATCAAAACATGAGAGGATACGCAGTGATATGTGGAAGATTCGTACGATTGGTTCCATTAACACTAATGGGAGAGAGGCCCACAGTTCCCTATCACACTGATGGGGCAGATGTATAGATCCTGGCTCCTCAGAAGGCTGGGGCTGCTGACTGACCTCACCCTTGCATGCAGTTTGCTTTGTTTTTCAAATCCAGCTGGACAAATACACCAGAGACCTCTGATTGAATATACATAGCAGATCTTCACCCTGGTAGCAGGTGGCCTATGGGGTATGATTTTAAATGAATGCATGAGACTGATTCCATAAGCCACATTGCAAATATAAGTCCAACTCATCTATGATAATATCTTTCAAAAAATAGGCAAAGCAAATCAGAGATATCAGTTTTCCTAGAAAGGACGTGTAAAATCCTAACCCTCAAAGATCTATGCATGCTGCATAGTCAAGCAACCTAGGAAACCAGCAACCCCCTTATTGGCAAACCATACACATTACTCCACCCCAAGTCTCACCTGCCTTCTCTCCCTTAGGGTAAAATTCATAATTAACTGTATTTCTGTTAATGTCTCTTCTCTGTCACTCTTTCTGATATTTTCTCTCCTCTTAATGTTTTGTATACTTAATATTTACTTGATTGCAAAATCCCTGACTCCCAAAACATAAAATTAAGAGGAGTTATAGTATCTCAAGGAGAAAGACAAAAATGATCAAATTATCCACCAACAGTCATTAGTCAGCAAGGAATACAGATCAAGGATCCAAGGGAAAATAAGCAGTAGAGTGTAGCAATTAAAATCATGGAATTATATATCCCTGAGTTCCAATCAAATATATAATGTGTGATCTTGACCAAGTCATTTAACCTTTCCTGTTTTTATATCAGTTAACATTAAAAAATCATGTCGACCTTGTAAGATTGTTGTTAAACTTTAGATTGGCCACCTAGGGTCACAATAATGCTACATTAAAATGTGCACAAAACCTCAGTGACTTATGATAGACATGTATTTTTGCTTGGGAATCTGTGAGTTGGCCGGGAGGTTCTGCAGATATGGCCTCAGCTTGGCTGACTCTGGCTGGTTCACTTACTCATCTTTGGTGAATTGGTTGGTAAATTGGGTCTGGTTAGTAGTCTTATTTGGTACGCTATAACAAAATACTATTAACTGGGTGGCTTAAGAATAATGGACATAGCCGGGCTCGGTGGCTCAGCTTGTAATCCCACGCCTTTGGGAGGCTGAGGTGAGTGG
>NW_007248501.1:138207-199256 GCF_000164805.1 Carlito syrichta
GGAGCGGCCACTGCACTCCAGTCTGGGTGACAGAGTGAGACTCCAACTCAAAAAAAAGAACAATGGACATTTATTTCTCATAGTTCTGGAGGCTAGAAGTCAGCAATCTGGATGTCACCATGGTTGGGATCTGGTGAGCGCCCCCTTCCCAGTTGCAGGCAGCCAACTTCCTGCTGTGTCCTCACATGGTGGAAGAGACAAGGGAGTCTTAGGGGTCTCTTATCAGAGCACTCATCCCATTTATGAGGACTCCAGTCTCAGCCTGGTCACTTCCACAAGATCTTACCTTCTAGTACCATCACATGAAGGGCTAAGCTTTCTACATTTGAATTTGAGGGGTACAATAATATTCCAATCATAGCATTGGTCCAGGATGGCCTCAGTTGGGATGGCTTATTGGTGCTCCATATCATTTCCCAACCTCCAGCTGGCTTCTCCATGCTTGTTCTACTGGCAGCAGTGGCCCCAGAAAGAGTGGCAGTGTACATGACTTCCTAGGCTAGAGTTGTAACACTTCATTTCCTCTGCATATTATTGGCCCTAGCAAGTAATTCAGTAAACTTTAATCTAGGGGTGAAGAGAGAGACTCCCATTTAATAGGAGTTACCAAAGAATCACATTGCTAAAGGTGTGGTCAGGGAGAAGTAGGGGCCTGGGGCCATTTTCCAGTCCATCTCCCACAAGCAAGAATGAAATTATTTCTGGGAAGGACTTGGCACAGTACCTACTACACAACAAATTGCTCATTAAAATACATCTAATATTAAAACCACAATAAACAACATGTAAGTCACAATTATTAACTATATAGTATTGTATCTGATACATTTTACATGTTTCTTCAGGTTCCTTTGATGCCACCCTCTCCCACATTCTCAGTCATGTGCTCTTACTGTGCAAATGACTAACTCTGCTTGGACCTGGTCAGCTTGGACACCGGTTGTTTCCCACAGGAATGTCAGGCCCACCACACAGTTGAGTTTCTTGTTTATCCTGTGACATCTGGGTTAGTGTAAAATGCTACATTGCAGAGCCTAGAGTCTGTTTTTCTGGCAGAACCTCCTAAGTAGTTGGATGATAGAAACCTAGAAGGGCTGGGGGAATCAATCTCTTATGGGCTCGCTTTTGACCAGGGGAAAATAGGACACAGGAGGGAGAAAATCAATAAATGCCCTCTTTCTATTCTCACCCAAGGTCTGGTCCATGGGCAGCATTTTCATAATGCCTGTTCGGAAACATTACAGGGGGCTGAGCAAGGACACTTACCAGGAGACCTACTGTATTTATTCACAGATTATCACAAAACAAGGACTGGTGCAGTATCCTGCCACCCTGCTCTCCACACTTCCCAGCTTCAGTCTCCTTTGTCTTTATGCTTACTGCTTTGGGTTTGCACCTTCCAGATAACACATTGACCAGTAATCTTTGTCTCAGGCTCTTATTCCAGGCAACTCTGACTAAGACAAATACATTTATTGTTTAACTAGTGCATATATTATACATCTTGAAGTTATATAATGGGTCAATTTAAGGTAAACAATAATATACCTATATTTGTCTAATGATTAAAACCTATGGGAGTAACTTCCAAACAATAATGTGTGTGTGCCAAGAACTCTAGTACCAAGAACTCAGATATTTTTCGATTAAATGGTAAAAACAAATGTGACAAGTCTGCTTCCTACACAGTTTGGCCTGCAGGCATGAGACATCTTGGGTGGAAAAACAAGTTGCTCTAGTGTCACAGTCAGGTGTAATGTTAAGCTGGATCGGAGACATAAAACTGGAGATGTTTTGCAGAGTAGGCTGCATGGGTGGAATGAGGGCACTGTCCTACAGAGCTGTGCACCTCTCACATACAGTGTCCAGAGTCCAGAGAACCAAGGGCTTTATTTCACAGTATTCACATTTTCCAACAGAACCCAGTTGTTCTTATGTATCTGCCTTTAATCCATATCCCTCCCTTCTCAAATTGTGACACAATGTCTAAAGCACTTCCTCAAACGGAAAGGTTGTTCTTCTCAATGAACTAACAGGGAGGTAGATTTGCTCGCTGCCCTCAATATCTCTGTATTGGAAAGGCTTGGTATCTCCAATATCTAATAAGAGATAGTTTTTCTTGAGTTAGAGGTGACTGAGGGTGAGGTGGAGTCTTAATAGAGTCTTTGACGTTATCTGCTAAGTTAAGCCTTAGTTGACGTTTCCTTTTCGGTTTATCAGAAGAAAGCATAATGTGAACTTGAAAATATGGCTTTGAGAAGGAGTCAGACCTGAGTTCAAATGTGTGTTTCCGTCCTTACTACCCTTGTGATTTTGAACAAGTTGTGTTAGTCTTATAATAATGAGAACATGCTTTTGGAAGTGTCTTAAGTCAGCTACCCCTGAGATGGAATTGCTCTCAGGAAAAACTCATGAAGTGCTGATGGAAGCTTATAGGGAAGAAGCTAAAAGAGGAAGGAGAATAGATGTTCGAGTAAATTCCCAACTTCAGCTTAATCCCAAAGGAGGCTCCGGAGTATAAATTACAAGTCAGAGTTGGTCTTACCTCAGGGCAATGAGTGGAGCTTTCATCTTTTGGTACCAATCAGTTACTAGGTATGGTTTGCTTCCTCATTTGTAAAATAGAATAATACAAACATTAACTGAGATATTTGAATTCTAAATTCCATGTTTACAAAATACTTAGTAAAGCATCTAGTGAAAAATAAGAACATAAAATGTGGTGGGTTGTTTATAATACAATTGTCACTATTATTGAAGAAATTGAGCGAATTGTTCAGGCTTCACACAGAGAAGATCTTTGAAACTGGAGACATGTTCTTATTCTTTTCTTTAGACAAAGGAGTGACAGAAACTTTAAGTGGCATGCTTATACTCTGGGCCATTTCGTCCTCACACGTTTTCTGGCTCTAATTCTAAAATGAAATAAATTTAAAGTGAAGTGTTGGAAATGAAAGTTATGTTTTTATGTGTTCTTTAGAGTTGTTCTGAAAATCTGAATACAAAGACTCAAACAATCCTAAATGTATTCATTCACATGAGTGTATTTCTATAGAGGCAAAATTGAATTTAAAATATTTCACATTGATCAGACAGAGTCACATTCTTGTTTGAAAGTAGAGTCTTGTAATCCTTCTCTAATTCTCATAAGAATATTTCATACATGGTAAAAGAGATATGTTATGTGAATAAACCCATATTCTCTGCTGAAAGCATCCAGCACTTTTCCATCGTCTGTGTACTTTGCTTCTAACTGGGAGGGACCCTTGTGCCTCCTGTTGGCAAAATATTCTCTAGCCATTAAAGTCATATTGCCTGAATATTCAGAGCCAGTAAGACCGGAGTTTACATCTTTTAAGTTGAGCTGTAACTGGTGGCTGATTAGTGCTGACTATGAAATTCCAGTTTCTTTGCCTTAAGGTAGGATGAACTATATAGCTATACTTGAGGTCAGGCTGAAAGTGGAAGTTTGCCTAAAAGCTTTCCATTCACACTTAGCTTTTTCCCCTTTCCTGTCCTAGTTTCCTCACTCTTTCTCCAGTCTTTTGTAGAAATGCTTTCATAATAAATCACTTCCAAGTGAATCTTTATATTAAGGTCCACTTCTGGAGTCCTGACCTGAAACACAGGTACAAAAAGATTTTCTTAACAATTATAAGACCAAGTTAAGCTGATGACACTATATCATAAAAATAACATTTTCTGCATGTCATATTTATTGGGAAATGTGTAAAGTATTCCATAGGTTACAGTGTCTACAAATTAAGTTTACAGATAAGAAAGAACTCATGCTAGCAAAGATTAAGTAACCTGTTCATAGTCACACAGCTAGTCAGTGACTAAGCACATTATGATTCATGCTGTCTGATAATAAAACCTAGAATCTTCACCAGCACACCACCTTTGAACCCTTGAACTTGAAACTGAGAAAGTGAAAGGCGATTCTTTAGTACTTATTCCAAGAGGCTTCTATTTCAACCTCTGGATTAAAACTGTTCAAGGAAATTTTGTCTTTGTTTTCAGATTTTCTCCTAGGTCAACTTTGTGAATGTTTCTGGGTTTTACATCATATTCCATAGAGAAAAACTTGAACTGACACTTTTTGTTTGCATGTTTATGTTTGTGCTGCTTAGATTTTCTTATTGTCTCTGTTGATAGCTGCCAATGATTCTCCATCAGGGAGTGAGGTTTGAAATTATCACCAACAATAAAGGCTTATCCACCAGAAATGTAATATCCTTGAAAAATGACCTTTTTGAAGTGCAAAAGACAGAATCACTAAATAGAAAGGAAATCCCTTTGTGCAGTGTTGATCTTATTGACCATAATAAGGACCAGAGTTTCAATGTGCCTCCCAAGTGTGTGGTAAAGAGGAAGCAAAGGAAGAAACACAAGAAACTGGAGATGAGTCTCATTCGATAGAATTTGGTATCACACTTGTGTTGAAGATCTTCTGTGCTTATTCACTTTGTTACCCTGGGACAGCACTCTGTCATCTCCTTTTAACCTCTCTATAACTCCTACAAACACATCCACAGCAATGATATTCAGCAGAGATTCTGAGAATAACACTTCCCCTGTATTTCTCCATAATTCATAAAATATACTTGGAACTGGAAAGTGAATGGTCATAAAAAGGAGTCAACACAACTTTATATTTAAAGAGCTAAGATCCAGTAATGCAGAACCTTTCATCGTTTCCTTCCCTCCTGCCATGTTTTCACTCAAAGAACAGTAGGCCAAAGACAGTCACCTACATTTTTGGATGGATTGTCACACATCTGGAACCATATGAGAGATATCATACTAGGTTTAGGCATATTTCCTTCAAACAGCTTAAAGTCTAGATAGGTGATAAGACATTTAAATTGATTGATATAGTGCCAAATAAGTGAATTCTATCATAATTATATGGGCTTAGTGGGTGAAGAAATTATTTAGAGCCAAGTTGGTGAAAGCAAACATTGTGGAGGAGGATGATTTTGAGCAGCATCTTTCCATAGGCAGGCTGAGAGGCACAGAGAAGGTACCCCATGCTTGGGGCCTGCATAAGCAACAGTGCAGCAGAAAGAAATGTACAACACATTTGGCACACAACGGGCATGCATGCAACAAAGTGTTTGTAACAAAAACATGATTATGTTAATTAGGACTAAATAACCTTTCAATATTTTTGAGATGTCAACACCTTCCCCCCACAAATATTCACTGGTTGATACCTAACATACTGTTTTGTTTACCTACTTTTGCATAACAAACCACCACCCCCTCAGTAATTTAAGACAACAACCATTTTATTTACTCACAATTCAGCGGAAAATCAATCGGGTTATGTTCAACTGAGTGATTCTTCTGCCAGTCTAGTTTGGAGTTACTCATGTAGCTCAGATCATCTGGCAGCTCAAATGGTGGATGGTGTTGATGGCTTGGAGTATATGCTCCTGTTTTGGAGACAGTCTAAAGTCATGGATTCATTCATGATGGGCCACTTACTCCACCCCATCATACTATTTCCATCCTCTAGATTCTGGCATTTCTTCCACTCTGCAGGAGGAGGTCTGCTTCATGGATTCTGCTCTTCCATCAGAGACATAGAAAGTCTCTGATGCCCTTATACGGCATCAAGAGAGATAAGAGTGATGGGTCTGCAGCCAACATATGTATCATCCTTTTGTGATAGTGAAGAAATTCAAAGTGAGATTTTAAAGTTGAAGATAAGTTAATCCTACTTATTCAACTTTAAAAATAAAAAATCCCAGCCAAGAGCAGTGGCATATTCCTGTAGTCGCAGATACTTGGAGGCCTAGGTAGGAGGATCACCTGAGTGACAGATATTTGAGGAAAGTGTAGCCAACACAGTAAGAGTTTTCATTTAGTGGCCTGAAACAGAATCCAACTATATGGTGCCCAAATAAGCTGAAAATATCCATGTGCTTGCTAAAGGAATTCAGGAAAGCCTTTTAAGAATAGAATATATTTATCTCAGTACTCTTTCTGCCTACTTTAACTTTCTCAAGGGGTGGGAGTGTCCTCAATGTGTTTCAGAGACATTAATTTATTTAATTTATTTCTCAAATGTCTTTATGAAATTTATAAGGAGAATTTATTACTATTTTAACATAGAACCACAATGACATCTGCTTATATCCCCTTTGGCCTCAACCCTGTGGAGCACATTGACCTGACATCCAAATGTCAACATTTGCATCTCATTGCCTGAGGGCTCCTTTTGCTATCATATTTCTCTTCCCTATGCACAGCAGCCTGAAAAGGCTGGAAAAATAACAGTTTTCCAAAAGCACTCATCAACCAATGACTGGCAAAAATCAAATATCAGTTTCCCACCCCCAGCTCCCTCTCCCCTGAGGTGGATAACTCTAAGGCCCATATTTTATACTGGCTCACAGAGATACCCAAAGAATCAAATTCTAGTTGCCCAAAATGTCATCAATCTTGGGAATCCACCCTGTTTTACCTGCCTTAATGTCCTGTTGCTTCCTGGCATTACCTTCTAAATAAACCACTTTCACTCAAATCCTTGTTGGGGATGCTTCTTTTGGGGGAAGCAAACCTGATATAAAGAGTTTGTCTTTAACTAAATCAGAGCATAATCTTCTTATTTGGGGCCCAGAACTCCTTCCATCACACCATACTCTTTTTTTAAATTTAAAATCGTGGAGTTTATAAATTAAAGGATACTATAGAGCGTTTTATTCCAAGCTCCTCATTCTACATAGGAGAAAACCAAGGGAGAGAGGTAGAAAATATGCAAACATCAGTAACTCTTTCTTAGTTGTAAAGCAAAGCATCATTTTGTTCCCATTTTTTTCTCATAACACCACTGTCTACACTATGCCACACTGTACTGATGTTTTAAGAGCAGTCATAAATCTTTTATTATTGAATATTATGCAATTAAAATAATATAGTTCAATAAGGGAGAGAGATAAACTTACAGGTAGCAGGAAAAGCAGGCCAGAAGAGGAGACAGGGAAGAAGTAAAGAAAAAAACAGGCTAACCAAGCAGTGGAAGGTTAAAGTGAGTGCAGTGGTGCTCAGTTCTGGACACCCACTGGAATCACCTGGGGACCTTTACAAATACTGAAGACTGAATTAATTCCCCAGAGATCCAGATTTAATTAGTTTGGTGTGCAGCCAAATTAAAATTTAAAAATTAAAAAATAAAGAACCTAGTAGTTGACTCTAATATATAGCAAAAATTGAGAACCACTGCTTTGGTATAACAAAATGCACAATTCTTCCATTATTGAGATAAGAAATCACATTGCTTCAAGGAGTATCTCTCAGAATCCAAAAGAGGCTCCAAAGATATTTAAAAAATTGAAAAAAGAGGTTGTAAAAATGTTGATGTATTTTTAAAGTTTACATTTAACCAATTAACACATATAAAGAGCACTATGCAATGTAATTACACATTAACTCATAGTGTTTGTTGTAGGCCAAATAATGACCCCTCAGATGTCTGCATCCTAATCCCTGGAACCTGTGGAGATGCTAGGAGATGCTACCTCACATGATGAACAGGACTTTGCAGATGTGATTAAATTAAGAATCCTAAAATGATGAGGTTATACTGGATCTAAGTGGGCCCAAAGTAAACACATGGATCCTTATAAAAGACAGTCAGGAGTTTCAGAGTCAGAAAAGAAGTAAGGATAGAATCAGAGGTTGGAGGGATGCCATTGTTGGAAGGTTGGCCACATTGAGGAATGCTTGCAGCCTCTAGAAGCTGGAAAAGGCAAGGGATGGATTTTTCTGTAGAGCCTCCAAAAAAGATGCATCCTTGCCAACGCCTTGACTCAGCCCTCTAAGACATATTTTCAAACCTCTGACCTACCTAACTGTAAGATGATACATTTGATTTGTTTTAAGCCACTGAGTTTGTGATAAATAGTGATAGTAGCAGTGAGGAACTAATATGAGGCTAGTGGTGTGGATTATTAGTAAGACATAACTTTTAAGTTGTTTGGTAAACATTTTCTTTCATTTCAATACTCCAATTCCATCTCCATGGATAATGTAATATAAAGATAATATTGAAAGCCTAAAATTACACCCAATGTGACTGTGCAGCCCAGGCCAAATGATTCTCTTGGCCCCCGATGATAAGGTCTGATTCCAAGGACATATGTTGATGTTGTAGATGATATAAAATCGGACACATGCTGACATTTGCCTAAATATAGTGGACAAAAAAGAGAATAAGAGATTGTAAATAAGAATGTGTTCATTAATCTATCTATTCAGCTATTCATCTATTCATTTATTTATTAAACCAATACCTTCTAGAACTGGCTACCATGTTGGGTAGGGAACATAAGCTAGTACAGTTAGAGCTGCAAGATATAACATCAGATGTCCAGTTAAACTTTAATTTCAGAAAAATAACAACTAATTTTTTTAGAGTAAGTATGTTTTAAATATTGCATTGTTTATGTTAAATTATTGTTTGGTGTTTATTTGAAATTCAAGTTTAACTGGGCATGCTCTATTTCTATTTGCTAAATCTGGTAACCCTAAGTACAGTGATTCTCAGCCAATGGTCCAGGGCACACTGCTGTGTTCCTGGTAATTGGTTGCTATACTTTATGGATGACCTATTTATATAAAAATTGGACCTGACTTTTTTTCTCACAGATTTTTTTGTGATATGTAGTCTTGTGCCAGAGAAAGGAGAGTAGACTTTTACAAGTTAATCAGTCAATCAATTAATTTACTGCATGTCTGCTATGTGGCAAGCAATGTTTCAGCAACTAGAGGTAAAATGTTGATAGGGTGAGGCAGAATTTTTATTCTCAAAAAGTTGTTTGTTTTGTTTTGTTTTTTAACGATTAAAGAAATTATCACAGTGCTGGAGCACCTAGTTAGTGTTGAATAAATGTTATGAAATGACGACTTTAAGTACTGGTGATTTAAGAACCTACGCCTCAAGAGGCTCAATCTTAAGCGAGCAGATTAGTCCTGCTTGTATTGTTCTGCAGTAGACTGAGAAAATACTTGGGAGAAAACTCTATGAATCTTGAGTAAAATAGAATAGAATTTTTCTCTGGGACTAAGAGATACTATCAAAGGAGAGAACTGACCTCATTAAGTTCTGTACTTCTGCAGTGAGGTAAGTTTCCAAGTGGTAGCTCAAGGTGTAAAAAAAGTATGATGGACTCTGCAATGTGTTTGCTGTAAGTCAAAAACCACTGAGGAAACATTGCATTTTTTTTATTGGCAGCTTTTTAACCCATATAGAGATGATCATAACTCCTAACAGATGGGAGTCCTAGTCATCCAAGAGTTTACATTCATAGTTTCACTTATTCATATAAAATCTATTGAAGTACTTTGCATGCATGAGGCAGATAAACTTCAACTTTCACAGTTGACTTATTTTTGTTTATTTTGTAATCTGCAACCTTGATGAATTTTATTTATTCTAATAGATTTTTGTAGACTCTTTGGGTTTTCTGTTTTGTTTTGTTTGAGTTGGGGTCTCGCTTACCTCCAGACTGGGATGCATTAGCCTACTCATGGCTCACAGTAGCCTCAACCTCCTGGGCTCAGATTATCCTTCTGCCTCAGCCTCCTGAGGAGCCGGTACTACAGGCACATGCCACCATGCACGAATAATTTCTTGACTTTTTGAAGAAACAAAGTCTCACTATGTTGCCTAGATTAGTTCTGAACTTCTGGATACAGACAATCCTGCCTCCTCGGTCTCCCAAAGTGTTGGAACTTCAGGCATGAACCACTGCACCTGGCCTCTTTGGTATTTTCTATATAAAAGATCATGTCATCTACAAATAGAGTTTATTTTTTCCTGAATATTCTGTATGCCTTTTATTATTTATTTTTCTTGTCTAATTGCTCAGACTAGAATCTTGAGCCCTATATTAAATACAAATGGCAAGGATACATGCCCTTGTCATCTTAGGAGAAAGTGTTTCAAACTTTTATCATTGGATATAAGATTATTGGTGGGTTTTATGGTAGTTATCCTTTGTTAGAGTGCTCATGTATTCTTTGGATGTTGAGTATTTTTAATATGAAAGGAATGCTGGATTATATAAACTGTTTTCTCTGTGTCTATTAAGATGGGCATGTGTTTTTGTCCTTTATTCTATTAATACGGTATATTACATTGATTTTTTTATTTTGAACTAATCTTGCACATCTGGGATAAATTATATTCCCTCATGGTATATAATTCCTTTAGAATATTACTGGATTTTTTTTTTTTGCTCATATTTTGTTGAGGATTCTTGCATATATATTCACAAAATATATCGAGTGTGGACTTTTTTTTTTTGTAATGTCTTTGCTTGGTATTGTCATCATAGTAATATTGGCCTCAGCTTATGAGTTGGGAGAATACTTCCTACTTTCCTACGCTTTGGAAAAGTTTATGAAAAAAATGTTGTTAATTCTACTTTAAACTTTGGTGAAGTCATCTGATCCTGGACTTTTCTTCATGGAATTTTTGTTGTGGTTGTTTGTTTTTCTCTCTTATTATAGTTCTAGTCAGATCCTCTATTTATTCTTGAATCAGTTATCAGTTTTTGCTTTTATAGAATGTTAGCCATTTTCTCTAGGTTATTAATTTATTGGCATCCATTCATTGTGTTTTCTTATAATTACTTTTATTTTTGTAAGGTCAGTAGTAATGTCATTTCTTTCATAATTTCAGTAATTTTAGTCTTCTAACTTCTTGTCTTGCTTACTCTATGTAAACATACGTCAGTTTTATTGATCTTTTCAAATAATCAACATTTGATCTCTTTTATTTTCTTTTCTGTTTTTCTATTTTCTATTTCATTAATGTACTTTCTAATGTTTATTATTTCCCTTATTTCTAATGTGCTTTCCAATGTGCTTTCTAATGTTTATTATTTCCCTTATTATATTAGGTTTTGTTTTCTTTTTCTAGTTTCTTAAGTTTGAAGGGTACATTACAAATTTAAAATCTGCTTTTATTAAAGGTGTTTACTGCTAAAAATTTTTCTAAGCACGGCTTTTGCTGCATCTTATAAATTTTAGTATGATGTATGTTTGTTCTTATTCATTTCAAAGTACTTTTTTTTCGATTTCATTTGAGATTTGAGATTTCTTTCTTGTCTCATTGGTTATTTAGGAGTATGTTATTTAATTTACACACAATTGTTATTTTTTCAAATTTCTTTCTGTTATTTATTTTTAATGTTATTGCATTGTCACCAGAGAACATATTCTACATGATCCCTTCCAAATTTATTGAGATTTGTTATATAACTTAATTTCTATCTTTTATAAATAATTTTCTATGTGCATGTGAGAAGGATGTATATTATGCTGGATTGGGGTGATGTCTTTCACAGATGTATATTAGATATAATTGGTATAAAGTATTCAAAAATATTGTTTCTTTTCTGATTTTCTGCCTAGTTTTTCTATTCATTATTAAAAATGGGACATTGATGTTTCCAACTAATATTGTTGAATTGCTTATTTCTCCTTTCAATTCTTTCAGTTTTGGCCTTATGTATTTTGGGGCTCTGATTTAGATGCATATATATTTATAATTGTTATATTGTCTCTATGTAGTAACCACTTTATTATTAGAAAATATCTTTCTCTGTCACAAGTAAAAATTTTGTTTTAATGTATATTTGTACAATCTTAGGGTACTAGTTAGGGGTTCTTAAGATAAATAGAACCAACATAGAATATATACAAATGGGGCCCCAAATACTGGATTTATTTTTTGGAGGGTGGGCCCTTTGTAGTACAGGCTTCTTCCACTAGATAAGTGCTCTAAGAACCCATCAGCATCAGTGTACCAGCTAGCGTTGTTGTGAGAGGCTGCATTCAGCTTCAGTGAATTTTAATTTTTTTTTTGGAAAGTTTTTCAATGCATTAGCCCATTTCATGATAGGTAATTTATGAGCACACCTGCCCACACTGTGCTGAGTGTTCCGCAGTGTTTTACCAAAAATAGCATGACCTCTGTGCTCCACCCTCCCTATTTATCTGATTTCACCCAGAGTGACTTTTTTTTGCTTCCTTAGATGAGGGGGGGAAAATAGTTCAAAGGGAACTATTTCGCTGATGTAGAAGAGATGAAGCAAAAATGGCAGAAGCACTAAAAGTGATCATAATTGATGAGTTCAAAAACTTTTGAGCAATGGGAAAAGCATCTGGATAAGTATACTGCATCAAATGGAGAGTACTTTGAAGGTGACTGAAGTTTAAATATGTAAGAATAAATATACATTTTTAAATAAATAAATTCTGGATATTTTGAGGCCCCCCCCCCTTTGCATACAGATATGTAAGATGTTTGTTATGAGAATTATCTGAGATAAGACTATGGAAACTGAACTGTCCTATGATATGCTTTCTGCAAGCTGGAGAATCAGGAAAACCTATGGTATTTGTTCTGAGCTGAAGACTTCAGAATCTAGGGGTAGCTTATATAAGTCTCACAGTCTGAAGTCCTGAGAACCTGGAGTTTTAATGTCTGAGGGCAGGCTATGAATGTCTCTGCTCCAGAAGAGAGAGACAATTTTCTTTTTTCCTACTTTTTTCTTCTATCCAAAGATTAGATGATGCCCACATACACTGATGAGAATGAATCTTCTCTACACAGTCTACTGAGTCAAATGTCAATCTCTTCCAGAAACTTCCTGACAGACACATCTAGACATAGTATTTTACTAGCCATCTGAATATCCCTTAATCAAGTCAAGTTGACACATAAAACTAACCATCACAATTAGTATAGTCAATTCAACTCTCTTTTGGTTCCTCTTTTCAAGATAACTTTTTTACATTTTTTAAATTTTCAACCTATTTGTGTCTTTGAACCTAACATGTGTCACTTTTAGATAGCATGTAGTTGAATCATGTTTTAATGTATTCTATTTTTAAATTTGAATGTTTATCCATTTATGTTTATTGTAATTATTCTTAGGTAAGGTTTACACTTGCCATCTTGCTGTTTGTTTTCTCTGTTTCACATGTCCTGTCTTGCTCCTCTATTCATCCATTAATGTCTATTTTGTGTTAAATTTTCTAGTCACTTCATTTTCATTTATTTTGCTATAGATTTTAGGGTATTTTCATAGGAGTTACTGTGGGAATTACAATTAACATCTAAATTTATAACAATCTGGTTTTCATTACTTTTAGTAGTGACCTTTACTTTTTCATGTAGATTTTATTTACAGTTTAGTGTTCTTTCCTTTCAGCTTGAATGACTTTAATAATTCCTGCAGGGAAGTTCGACTAATAATAAATTTTCTCAGTTTTTGTTTACCTGGGAAAATATTACTTTTTTCTTCATTCCTGTAGAACAGTTTTGCTAGCTATAGAATTTTATTGGTTGAAAAGGAAGTATTTTTCATTCAAAACCTTACATATATCATTTACTGCCTTCTGGCCTCCAGGGTTTTTTATTAGAAATCAGCTGCTAATCTTATTGACAATCCTTTTATATGATACATATCTTTTTACTGCTTTCAAGATTCTTTGGCTTTGTTTTTCAACATTTGGATTATTGAGTATCTTGATGTGGACTTATTTGAGTTTATATTACTTAGAGGTTATTGACATTCTTAGATGTTTAGATTAGCATTTTTATGAAATTTGGTGGAAATGGCCATTATATCTTCAATAGTCCTCCCCTCTCTGTCTCTTCTTTCACTCTAGGACTCCCATTACAAGTATGGTGGTATATTTAATGGTGTCTCATAGGTCTCTGAGACTCTGTTTATTTATCTTTTTTTTTTAATGTGGGGTACAATTCAGGTTAGGTAGATAAGTAGTCATTGTACAAATGAAGTTTGGGTCTCGCATTGGTCCTCATATCACCTGGTTTGGGATCAGGTATCTTTATTAATGTTATGTGCTCCCACCTCCTGGCAGTGATCCACTTCTACTACTCTCTTTCATGTAGTATGATAAATGTTCGGAGTCCACTTATGAATGAGAACATGTGATACTCAGTTCTTTGTTTCTATAATAGGTCACTGAGAACGATAGACTCTAAATCCATCTAAGTTGCTGCAAGTTACATGATTTTATCTTTCTTTGTAAATGTGTAATATTCCATTGAGTATATGTACCACATTTTAAAAATCTGGTCCACTTTCGATGTTTTTGCTGGTTCAATGTTTTTGCTGTTGTGAATAGTCCTGCAATAAACATGTGTGTGCATCTTTTTTATAGACTGATTTGAGTTATTCTAGGTATATTCCCAGAAGGAGGATTGCTGGGACATATGGAAGGTCAACTTTTAGATCTTTTAGAAATTGCTGCACTGTTTTCCACAGAGGTTGTACTAGTTTACACTCCCACCAAAAGTGTAGAAGCATTCCCTCTCCAGCATCTTTTGTTTTCTAAGTTACTAGTCATTGCCATTCTGACTGGAGTTAGGTGATATTTCAATGTGGTTTTGACTTTCATTTCTCTGATTACTAGTGAGGCTGAGCATTTTTTCATGTATCTACTGGCTGCTCGTATGTTTTCTTTTAGAAGTGTCTATTCATATATTTTGTCTACTTTTTAATAGAACTGTTTTTTGTTTTTGTTTTTGTTTTTGTTTTCCTTTTGGTATGTTTGAGTTCCTTGTAGATCCTGGATGTTAGGTCTTTGTCAGATATACAATTGGCAAATATTTTTTCCCATTCTATGGGCTGTCTCTGCACTCTCTTAATGGCTTCTTTTGCTTTGCAGAAACTTTTTAGTTTGATGAGGTCCCACTTGTCAATCTGATCACTTATGACATGGGCCATTGGGGTTTTCATCAGGAATTGGTTACCTATTCCAATTTTTGCAAGTGTATCTCCTGCATTTTCTAAAATTATTATAGTTTGAAGCTTTACATTCAGGTCTTTGATCATTTAGAGTTGATTTTTGTGTATGGTGATAGGTAGGGGTCCTGTTTCATTCTTCCGCATGTGGTCAGCAGTTTTCCCAGCACCATTTACTGAATAGGTTCTCCTCTCCGCAGTGGTTGTTGGTGGAGGCCTTGTCAAAGATAGTTGGTTGAGAAATTGAGGTTTTGCTTCCAGAATATCTATTCTCTTCCATTGGTCTAAATGCCTGTTCTTGTATTGATACGAGGCTGTTTTGATTATTGTAGCCTTATAATAACATTTAAAGTCCAGAAGTGTGATACCTCCTGCTTTGTGTCTTTTGCTGAGGATTGTTTAGGCTATTTTGGTAGTTTATGTTTCCATATGAATTTATATTTTATTTTTTCCAGGTCTAAGAAGAATTATATTAGTAATTTAAGGGATATTACCTTGATTCTGTAGATTGCCTTGGGTAGGATCAACATCTTAACAATGTTCATTCTTCCAATCTATGACCATGGAATATTTTTTACAGTTGTTTGTGTATTCTTTAATTTCCTTTAGCAGTATTTTGTAGTTTTTGTTTTAAAGGTCTTTCACTTCTCTGGGTAGTAAGATACCAAGGTATTTTTGTGTGTGGTTATTGTGAATGGAATTGTGCTTTTTATTTGTTTTTCTGCCTGTTGTTGGTGTATAAAAATACAACTGTCTTTCTCACATTTATTTTGTACCCTGAGACTTTGCCAAAGTCCTTTACCAATGCAAGGAAGTTTTTGACAAATTCTTTTGGGTTTTCAAGGTATAGGATCATATCATCAGCAAAGAGGGATAACTTAACTTCCTCTTTTCCTATTTGGATACCCCTGATTTCCTTCTCTTGTCTGATTATTCTGGCTAGGGCTTACAACACTATGTTGAACAGGAGGAATGAGAGTGGACAACCTTGTCTCATTCCAGTTTTTAGAGGAAATGTTTCCAATTTCTCTTTGTTTAGCAATATGTTGGTTCTGGGTTTAATATTAGATGGCTCTTACTATTTTGAGGTATTTTCCCTCTACGCCTAGGTGTTCACAGGTTTTTATCAAGAAGGGATGCTGGTTTTATCAAAAGCTTTTTCTGTGTCTGATTATATAATCATGTGGCTCTGGTTTTTACATCTGTTAATATACTTAATTACATTTATGTTCTTGCAGATGCTGAACTAGTCCTGAACCCCCTGGAAGAAGCCCACTTGGTGGATGATTTTTGAGATGTGTTATTGAATCCAATTTGCTAGAATCTTGTTGGGAATTTTTGCATCTATGTTCATCAGGGATATTGGCTTGTAATGCTTTCTTTGTTGGATCTTTACCCAGTTTAGTTATTAGCATGATGTTAGCTTTATAAAATGATTTGGGGAGAGTTCTATCTTTCTTAATTGCCTGGAATACTTTAAATAGGATTTGTATCAGCTCCTCCTTGTATGTTTTGTAGAATTCTGCAGGAAAGTCATCTGGTAGGACTTTTTTTTTTTTATAGGTAGTTTTCTTATGACAGTCAATTTCCTGGTTTGTTATTGGTCTATTAAGGGCATCGGTTTCTTCTTGTTTCAACATTGGGAGTTTGTGTGATGTCAGAAGATCCTCCATTTCATTTAGGTTTTTGAGTTTGTTTCCATATAGGGGTGCATAGTAATCTCTGATAAGCTTTTGTATTATCAAAAGATGACTTGATCTTTTGCATTTTTTTTTATTGTGCTTATTTGGGATTTTTCTTGGTCAATGTGGCTCAAGGTCCATCAATCTTCTTTACCCTTTCAAAAAAACAGATTTTTTGTATTGTTGGTTTTTTCTATATTTTAGTCTTTTATGTCCCATATTTGGGCTTTTAATTTGGTGATCTGGATTCTACTGCTAAAGTTGCAATTTTGTTGTTATTTCCTTTTCAGCTCCCTCAGGTGTTCTGTTAGGCTGTTTACTCGTGATCTTTCTATTTTCTTGATGTGATACATAGAGTTTTAAATTCTCCTCTTAGTGCTGTTTTATGGCATCAGGGAGGTTTTAGTAGAATGTGTCTTTTCTTTGTTTGTTTTCATTTTTTTCCCCAAGTACCTTTTAATTTCTATTTTGATTTCTGTGTTGACTCAGGAGTTGTTCAGCATCATGCCATTTAGTTTCCATGTCTTTGTGTGTTTTGGAGGGATCTTGTTGGTGACAATATTTATTTTTATTCCACTGTGGTCTGAGAGGGTATGGCAGTATTTCATCTTGCAAAATTTATTTATGCTTTATTTATGGCCAAGGATGTGGTTGCCTTGGAGTATGTTTCATTTGATGAGTAGAATGTATATTCTGCAGTAGTTGGGTCTAGTGTTCTGTAGGTATCTATTAAATCCATTTGGTCAAGTGTCAAGTTGAGATTTTGGATCTCCTTATTAATTTTTTGCTTTGATATCTATCTAGGGTTTTTAGTGGGGTATTTAAGTCTCACATTATGATAGTGTTAGAGTAAATGTCCTCTTTTAGTTTACTTATTAGTTGCTTTATATATCCTGGTGTTCCTGTGTTGAGTACATATATGTTTAGGATGAATATTACTTGTTTATGGATTGTACCTTTTAACATGATGCAGTGTCCTTCTGTATCTTTTTAAACTTTGGATGGTTTAAAGCTTTTTTGTCTGATACAATTGTGACTCTTGCTTATTTGTTGTTGCTTTCTGTTCCCCTGAAATTTTATTCTCCATCCTCTAAATTGTGTGTGTCTTTTGTCATAAGGTATGTTTACTGGAGGCAGCATATTGTTGGTCATGCTCTTTCAGCCAGTGTGTCATTCTATGTCTTTTCTTTTCTTTTTTTTTTTTTTTTTTGAGTTGGAGTCTCACTCCATCACCCAGACTGGAGTGCAGTGGCAAGCTCCCAGCCACCACAACCCTGACCTGCTGGGCTCTAGCGATCCTTCTGCCTCAGCCTTCCAAGTACCCGGAACTACAGTTGTGTGCTACCATGCCTCGCTAATTTTTGATTTATGTAGAGACAAAGTCTTGCCAAGTTGCCCGAATGGGTCTGGAACCCGTAGACTCAGGCAATCCACTTGCCTCGGCCTCCCAAAGTGCTAGAATTACAGGCCGAGTCACCAAACCTGGCACATTCTGTCTTTTCAAAGGTGCATTTAGTCCATTCATGTTCAGTTGATTATTGAAATGTAAGCGTTTGTCCCTGTCATAAGGCTCTCATAAGACTGTTTTGTTTTCTTTTAGTTTTTGTGTTAATATATGTGTGTTTTCATTTTTGCTAGTATTTTGTGTGCTCTTTTGCTTCTGTGTTTGTTTGCTATCTTGTGAAATATATGGTCTTTCTTTTGTTTCTTTTTTCTTCTATGCACAGCACCTTTTTAAGCATCCTCTGTAGAGTTGGTCTAGAAGCAGCATATTCTCTTAGGAATTGGATGTCTGGGAAGGGTTTTAATTCTCTATCACTGATGAAACTTAGTTTGACTGTGTAGGAAATTCTTGGTTAAAATTGTTTATCTTAAGAACATTAAATATTAGGGCCCAATTCCTTCTGACTTGTAGTGTTTCTGCAGATAAGTCTGGAGCAGTTCTGATTGGACTTCTTCAGTGATAGTCTGACCTTTTTCCTTTGCTCACTTTAGGAATTTTTTCTTTTATACCTAGTTTGTGTAGTTGAATTACTATATGTCTAGGGGTTGGTCTTCTCATAAGATGTCTTGTTGGGGTTCTCTGACTCTCTTGTGCTTGTATAGTCATCTTTCTGGACAGATGAGGAATGTTTTCTTGAATGACCCCATGGAGTGTTTTTTCCTGGGTGTTTTCCATTTCTCTTTCTACTTCAGGTATACCAGTCAGACATAAATTTGGCTTCTTGATAAAATTGCACATCTTTTGGATAGTTTCTTCTTTCTTCTTAAGTTTTTTCTCTATATTTTAATAGATTAGATTAATTCCATATTTTGGTCTTCCAGCTCTGAGATTCTTACTTCTGCTTGGTCAATTCTGCTTCCTATGCTTGTCACTTTGTTATTTATTTCTTGGATGGGATTCTTTATTTCCATTATTTCTAAATATGCTTTCTTGAGTCTGTCCAACTCTGTTGCAATTTCATTTTGTTTAGGCTCTTGCTTTGCTTGATTTTGTATTCATTCTATTTAGTGATTCTCTAGGCTCTTTAAGTACCTTCTGGGTATAGTCCTTCTCAGAGATAGCCATTGTTTGTGCTCTAGTAGCTGTTCTTTCAGGCACTGTCTCTTTGTTGGGGCTCTAAAGGTTACTGGTAAATTTTCACTGGTTTTTCTTCATTTGTAGCAGTTTCTCTTATCTTTCTCTTTATTCTGTTGCTCAGTGGGACCAAGCAATCATTTCTGATATTTGCTCTACCTTCTGACCCTCCCTGAGCTGGACCTCCAGGTTTGTTCAATTAAGAAAAAGGGCTGGAGATTGGGCATTGTGCTATCTCTTTACAATTTTGAACACTTACCAAGGGATGGAGGAGGGGCCACAAGGATTCAGAATCTACTGATGGGTCACAATCTTTACTATCTGGTGAATGGGCCAGCTGATACTTGCTTTCCATCTCCACACAATATGACTTTACAATGGATATGTTTGTATAGCCTCTGAGTCCAAGTAGAGTAGAAGAGAGAGGGAAGAAGGAGAGAAAAAAGGGAAAGAAGAAAGAGAAAAGAAAAAACAGAGAAAGCCCAAAGAAAAAAAAAGAGGATATAAAAGAGAAAACTAACCAAAGAGCAAACAAACGAGACAAACAAACAAACAAAAAGAGATAGGAAAACAAACAAACACCAAAACCCCCAAAACCCGCTGGTAGAGATATCTCACCTTTAGTATATCTCTTTATAGGGGAGGGCTCCCTCTCGTGGCAAGCTCTGCAACTGCAGGTTTGTTACTGCATGTTCCCTCTTTGCTATTGAAATTTGATATGTTAGAATCATCAACCCCTGCTGCCTACAACTGATAGCTGGTGAATGTCCGTGGGGGTGGGGGTAATGACTAAGCACCTCTCAGGCTCTCTCTCCCTTCCTTCCTCTCCTATCATGGTCACAGCTCCCACTGCATCCATTTCACAGTGGGGAAATGGGGCCTCCAGCCTCTACTCAGCCCTCTTGATATTTTTTGTTTTTTACTAGGGGCTAGGGGAGTCAGCTGGTCATTCACCAGTCTCCTTCTCGGTCAGATCTGCTGTATGCATCTAATGCCCAGCAACTGGCTCAGGCTGGGAGGGAAGGGGTGGATCATCTGGGGCTCTGCATCCACCATTACCCACCATGGATTGTGTGCTGGTAGTTATCTTCTCTGGGTGAGTGGAGAGTAGCCCCAAAGCAAAGCAGAGATCATCCCAACCTTACAATGCAGGTCAGCTGTTCTGTGGAGGCTGCCCGGAGCACTTTTCTGCCCTGGCTTTAGGCCGGCTGCTCAGTTCCTCTACAGACTGCTGTTCCTTCTATACATGGGGTCAGAAGTATAGCTCCCTTCCCAGCAAGTACCACAGTTTCTGGATCTCAGGTCCTGGTGGCAGGACCTTGCAGCTTAGCATAGCGCTGGAGGTGATGACAGAGGGTCCAGGTCCAAAGTGGCCTCTCCCTGCTGGTTCTTCAGGACTCTGCCTCTGGTTCCCTCTCTGTGCTCCCTCCACAGCCCTCACTGTCAGTGTCTGACCTGTTTTTCTCTGGTGGGGCAAAGTCTGGCAATGGCAATCACTCCAGCAGCTTCTTCCTGGGAAGGGTTTTGTTGATTTTTGAAAATGGTGCTCAGTTTCTGGACCCTGGGAAGCATTAGGGTACAAGCAGAGCGGCTGCAGCACCAGCTACTTCACCAGGAAAGTCCTGGCCAGTTGCTTCCAAGTCTCTACTCAGTCAGCCACTCACACATGCACTTACACACAGACTTGCATGCAAATTCATCCATACACTCACTCACTCACACAGGCACTTACACAGTTCAGTTTTCTCTGCCACCATCTTCTCTCTGTTTATTTTTCTTCATTTTTTTGTCTTCTGCAGAGTGGATAACCTCAATCAATCCACATTTACTTTTCTTGTTTCTTTTCTTTTTTTTTCTTTGCCTCCTCAAATCTATCATCAAATCACACTAGTAAATGTTTGACTCGATTATTGTACTTTTTCTTTCTAAAATTTATATAGGAGATCCTTTATTGATAGTCTCTATTTGGTGAGATATCACTGTCATACTTTTCTATAGATCTGTAGGTATGTTATTTGACCACAATTAAAATCACTGATTTGATTAAAAGTCTTTTTCTGTTAATTTAACATGTGAATTTTCTTGGGGACAGATTCTATTGACTGTTCTTTTTTCCTGTATATGCTCCATACTTTCTTAGCTTACTGCATGTAGTCATAATTTTTGTTGAAAATTGGACATTTTAAATAATATAAAAACTCTGGATATTAGATCCGTTCCCAAAGTTTTGCTGTTGTTTCTGTTTGTAGTAGTGGTAGTTTGTTTGTTAAGTGACTTTTCCCAATAATTTTATAAAGTCTATCTTTTTGTCATTTGTGACCACCGAAGCCTTTTTACAGTTAGTGTAGTGGGTACCAGTTATTGGACAGAGGTTTCCTTAAATGCCTAGAATAAATAAATTTCCCAATATTTGTTGACAGGCTTGTATGTATTTTGAGTAACACCTTCAACACTCAGTCAGGCATTTAATACCTCTCTGCCTTATTTTTTTACTGCTTGCTTGCAGACAGCCTCATGGTCAGCCACAAGTGAGCTTATGACTAACTCAGATCTTTCTTGAGCATGCATTCAGACCTAGTCATGCACACAGGCCTATGCATGCATATGCACATTTTAGATCTTCATGAATGTGTAAAAAACTTTTGATTTATCTGTGGATATGTCATTTCCCAGCAATCCCTTTAAGCTTTTTGTTAACCTATTATTTGCTCCAACCATTATTCACTACCTCAGATAGTCACAGAATTATGCAGTTGTCTCTAGTCTTTTTTTTGACAAACACCCTCAGGTCAAATGTTCTCGGTACTGGATGAGCTCCAAGTCAAGTTAAATAAAGATAGACTTGTAAGTGGGGTCTTCTGAAGAACCACTAGATATGTCAAATAATAACAATCTGTGGGAATGTGGTGTTCTTTCTCTGGTTGCTGCCAGACTGCTAGATTAAACTATAATTGTAGGCTATAGGTTTTCAAAGCTACCATAGAGTTGAAGAATAGCGTGATGGAATGGGGCAAGGTAAAATGACCTAAAAACAAATCTCACTGTTTTTGCTGAGATTCCTTCATTGCTATTGAATAAATGTTTTCCATATAACTTCAAGTCTTTAATGAATTTTCAGAGTTCTCAAATGTTGACATTTTGTATAGTTTTGTGTAGACTTTATAGGGGAGAGAATTTGGGGGAGTCCTTATTTTGCCATTTTTGCTGATTTCTATCACATTAATTATTTCAAAGTAACAATACAAAATACATAAAATATTGGTCAATCAGAAAAATCAGAAAAATCTTAACCTTATTTTGTAGTGCTGTTTAACACCATCTTGTAAAGAAATATATGTGTGTTGTCAAAGCCAAGCTTTATGAACATCATACATATTCATTTCAACAGTTTAAATAAATTGCTCCAACTCTAGACTTAGAAAATTCTAGAAGTATAATAGAATAGGACTTAATTTAAGTGTGTCATGCTGATGATACAGTCTGAACTTTGATGAAGCACTGAACAAAATTTCCCATTGTGGAGTGTAGCTCCAAAGAGCCAGAAAAGTAGGTAAATCAAAACTTTATCGTTACTAAATAGATTGTTCGTGGTTCTGATATTGATTGTGTTTATTTTTCCTCTGTTGTCACTTAAATAAATAGCCTTTTCTGAAAACTAGGTAAAGGTATATATCCAAGAGAAATCTAGTCTTGGCCCGATCCCTTCTATAACATTAGTTGAACAAAAAGGAAAACTTGTTCTAACGCATGTGCAAAATTATTATATGTCAGAGCTTATCATCATGGATCAAGAGGCCAATTTGGTTCAGATTGCACAGTCACGAAGGGTCTCCAAGATAAACTTTTGGTATAGTTTGGATATGTTTTCTTTGTCTTAACCAAATGTCGTGTTGAAATTTGATCCTTGGTATGGCAGTGTTGGGATATGAGGCCTAATGGCAGGTGTTTGGATCATGAGGATGGATCCCCCAGAAGTAGATTAAGGCTCTCCCTTAGGGATGACTCCCATGAGAGCTGGTTGTTATAAAGAGCTTGGCACCTCCTACCTTTCTTGCTTTCTCTCTCCCCATGTGATTTCTGTACATGCCTGTTCCCCTTCCCCTTCTGCTGTGAATGGAAGTAACCTGAGGCTTTCACCAGCTGCTGATGGCCATTCTTGAATCTTCCCACCATCTGAACCATGGGTCACATAAGCTTTTTTTCTTTATAAATCACCCTGCCTCGGGTATTTCTATATACCAACACAAAACTAACTACAACAACTTTCAATCTGATCTTTATGTTCTCTATGTAGTCACAGAAGTCACAAAAATACTACAAAATATAAGACCTTGCTAGTTAAAGTGTGATCCATATTGGCACAATCATTTTATGAGAGATTTTCAGATAGGTATAACCTCAGCCACTATCCTAGACTTACTGAATCAGAATATATGCATTTAAACAAAATCCCCAGGTGACTCATGTGCACATTAAAATCTGAGAAGCACTGCCATAGATAATCTAGCCACGGATTGTTGAAATTTGATTGTATACACTCCATTAAACAGGGCCTTGGGGAATTGAAAAGGTTGTTTTTGGTCTTTCTAGCTGCTCTACTCCCTTCAATTGCAAACGCAATAGGGCAGCTAAAATATTCTAACCTCAGAGTGGCCTCTTGTAAATTATTAGTTGAACTATATAAAATATCATTCTACATAATGTTTCAGTAAAATTTCTGTGGCAAGAAACAGAAAATCATGCTCTTTTTCTTCCAAGAAAGTCGATGCAGACTTTGTAGAGACATTCCGTAATTGTCTTATTCCAGGTACTGCACAGACTCTAGACCTTTGGTTGCTTCTACAAAGAGATACCAAACACCATTCTTAGTATTTTTATAGGGAGAGATGGAAATGGTGATAATGAGCAGCAGGTCTTACTTTATTGCAAAGGTGAGATTTCTGCAACGTATTTGAAATGGGTCTTAGGAGAAAAGGTCATGAAAGAAGATATCATTAGCTATCAGGAGGTATCTTAAATTAGGTTCTGTATAAGCAGATCCTGAGACAGGAATTCAGATACATGAGATGTATTGAGGAGGTACCTCCAGGTAACAAGGAATGAGGGAAATAGGATGAGGCAGAGAAAGAAGATTAGCAATGTGAGATGAACTGATGTGGTATAAGCTGCCATCTATCTTCAACCTGATCCCACAAGGACACTGTACTATGAATTTCACTACAGCACCCCCTTTGAGGTAAGAGGACTAGCCTTTGATGACCCCATATCAATCAGTCATTGGCTGCCTCTAGAGGGTGGACATGGCCTCTTGGATGAGGCCACTCCCCTTGACCGAGGGTGGCTCTCCAGAGAAGGGGCTCCTGTGACAACCAACACAGCTGCTGGGATATGGGTGTACCAGCCAAGAAAGGAGATGTGGGTGGGACACCACAGGTCTATAATAAGAACATATTGGGAGTGGACAGAAACTCTGAAACATCCGTGTTACTAATCACGAATTCAGAGCTCAGTACAATCTGACCACCTCAGAGGGTACAACAAAAAATAACATTTTGATATAGGGCATATTTTAATGAATTTTTCATTTATCCACTTATTTACTCTCTACAATTTTAGCTTATAATGTGAATTACTCTCTGCTGCGCACCTTGTGGTTTTCTTATTTCAATATATGGTGTCCTACTTTGAGGTCTCTTAAATACAAGCCCTGAAACAAAGACTTAGGTGCAGGTGGTATATCTGGGAGGTAATCCCAGGAAGCACAAATGAGGGTGTAGAAAAAATGAAACAGGGAAGGAGGAAAAAACTCACCCAGAATAGATTGTGAACTGTTTGTAGTAAAACTGCTTGTATAGAAGATCACCACTTGGGGCTCTACCTCGTTGGTAACTCTTTTAGGAATGCACCCATAATTGTACTACTGACTCCCATCTCTTATTGTATGAAGATTACTTTCTTTTCTTTTTTTTTTTTTTTTTTGAGTTGGAGTCTCACACTGTCACCCAGACTGGAGTGCAGCGGCCGCTCCCGGTCACCGCAGCCTCGACCTGCTGGGCTCCAGCGATCCTTCCGCCTCAGCCTTCCAAGTAACCGGAATTACAGGCATGTGCTACCATGCCCGGCTGATTTTTTTATTTATTGTAGAGATGAAGTCTCGCCGCCCAGGTGGGTCTCGAACCCGTGGGCTAAGGCAATCCACTCACCTCAGCCTCCCAAAGGCGCGGGATTACAGGCTGAGCCACTGAGCCCGGCTAAGAAGATTACTTTCAAGGTGTTAACTCTTCAACACATTCTGTCTACCTTGATTGTGGGATATACATAAAGTGAGTTCAGAGAGAGGTGAGATAAATTTAGGCTTAATTAAACAAGTTTTCATACAACAAGCAAGATTTTTTTAAATGTATGTATGTATGTATGTATGTAGGTATGTATTATAAAGATGTGCAGTACAATTCAGGGTTAGGTATTACAAACATTGACTATCCAGGTACCCTTGTTGATGAGGTGTGCCCCTCCCTCCACTACCAGTTTCCCTCAACTGCCACTCCCAAGCCCCCTCCCCTGACAGTTTCCCACTACTGCCATCCCCTTTCTTATAGTATTATGATAATTGTTCAAGGTCCACTTATGAGTGAAAACATATAGTACTCTGTTCTTTGTTTCTGTGATAGATCACTGAGTATGATAGACTCTAAATCTATCCAAGTTGCTGTGAAGTTCATATGTTTGTCCTTCTTTATGGCTGCATAGTGTTCCATTGTGTATATGCACCACTTTTTTTTTATCCAGTCCAGCTTTGATTTTAATATTGGGCTTAGAAGGGTGTTCCATTTGAGATAGATAAGAGGCTAAGGAATGTAATGTCATTCTAAGTAAAAGAATGGGTGTTTGAACTTGACCCTTCAGAGAATGAGGTATTGTGAAGATTAATACAGGCATAGCATATAATAAAAGAACTGATTTATTAAGATCATTATTGCAGAAGAATGTAGCAAGATGGGCAAGCTTGCAGTCATTCAACACATATTCATTAAGAAGCAGCAGTTTACCCAGCACACTATTAGGCATTTACAACATCAAGGCTACAGAAGGCTCACCAAATATGATGCCCAGCTTGAGTCAAGTCAAAACTCACCAACATTCTCTCAACAACAAAGGTTAGTCCTTGGGTGTAGTCCCACATTGTCAACTCTAATGGTCAGGTAGAGAAAACCAAGATTGACGCAGCGATTACAGTGGAGAAATGGTTTAATACCACAAGGCAGCTAAGCAAAGAGGATGGGTGATACTTTGCAAAGCTGTTTCCCTGAGGATTCAGAGGCTAGGGCCTTTAAAGGAAATTTGATTCGCAGGGGGCTAAGGATTGCGGATTGGTTGATGATGTCTTGGGGTATCAAAATCACTTTCATGTCTTCCAGCTTGTTTCTGGGAGCAGGCTTCATAGGACCAGTGGAGCCCGTTTCTTGTTATGTGTTTTGGGCCCAGGTGGGGCCTCAGAGTACAAAGTTTAAAAAATATCTCAAATACCATTCTTAGGTTTCACAATAGATTTGACCTAAAAAGCAAATCCCATAGTCATTGGCTAATAGGCAAGGAGCCATTACAGAGGTAATTTAGGAGAAAGGTATGGCAAAGGTGGGATTGCTGGAGATTGGAGCCATTTCTGTCTTTCAACCTCCACTTTTGTATTTATGTAGTCTTAGACCCATTGTTTAAAAAAGAATATGCTTATCAACTTTGTAGAGCAGCTTCTCCCCACTCCCATGGGTAAAACATGAAGATAATCAATTGTCCTCTATTGGAGTGAAAGCAAACTTAGAAACGGATTTGTTGAGTTCTAACCACAGCTGCAGCTTTTTAGGAGTTGGGTCTCTTTTACAGCTTTTATCCCACAGCCTGATAATAATTGTATACAGGCAGTTTAAAACCTGTGGGAGTCCTGGGCACATCCTGAAACTGCAGGACACTCTCCTGCTTCAGTTGGCTTGTGGTTACTGAGCCAAGTCTCAGGAGGCCAAAGTTCTCATTTATGATCTGCCAGTGAGGCATTTCATAAGACTTTCTCCTCTCTAAGCCTCAACTTTCTTTTCCCTAAAAGTAAGAAGACTGAACTTGAGGATGTCTAAAACTCCCCCTACAAGCTATGACCAGGCAAAACCCCAAGCTTTATTTTGCAAACCAAAACCTATCTGATAGGCTACCTCCTGCCTTTAAACTAGCATGACTAAAGTCTATTCCTTATATTAAAGGTCATTTGCCTATTTGCAAGGTCCATAAAATAACAACATACTTTTTTATTTGCTTGAAATTAGCCACCATGTAGTTCTCTTAAATAAACATCTAGTGGAAATTCTTCACCTCATGAATTTTCATAACAAACAGCAAATTCGGACATGCCTTCTCTTTGTGCAGAAAGCTCTTCCAGGTTGTGCCTTTACTTTCTACCTACATGAATAAATCCCTTCCAATCAGTGTTATACAATATTTGTGATTTCCCTTTGTATTATATTGTTAAAGAAAAAAGTCATACTTGTGTGAAAATATACAGATTGATTACAGAATAAACCATGCCTATGGAAAGCCTTTCTGTTCGGGATACAGAGCCATTACAAAGCTGCAGAGGTAGTGGCTCACACAGATCTTAGCCATTGTATCCAGGAGTAAATAAAACACCATCCCAGGAACACACTAAACATCAGTATCTATAAGTATCCCCAGATCTACATGGTAAATAGCAGAATCTAAACACAGCAGGTGTTCAAACCGCCAGTTTGTAGCTTCATGGAAGAAACCCATTTGAGGAGATCAATAGAGCATGTTGTCCTCAGGGTTGGAGTAAGCTGGCAAATGCAAGTTCAATTCAAGGCCATAAGATAATAAGTATACCAAGTGTCATAATGAAATAATACATTCAACAGCCAAATTAAAAGATGTGCAAGACCCAAACCCTAGGTGAGAGTGAAAGCTACCTTTTTACATGAAAAAAAAGTCAAATTCTTTCAAAGGAGACGTGGTAAGATTGCTCACATACGCTTTCTTAAAAATATATCGATTCTCAAGGACAAGGGGTGATTTTTTAAAAATCCATGAGAAAATAAGCATTCACGGGCAAATATTGCAACGCTAAGTTACCCTACATGAAAAATGTCATTTTGTTGATATTTTTGATAAAGAACTATCTCTGAATGTTCAATGAGGGCCAAACTCCAGAGGAACTATATTATAAATGTCATGTATTTATAAAAAATTGAGGGAAAGGAACAATGGATCTACCAGCCTTGGACATGTAGTAATGATATCTTACATTTTATGCATATAATGACTTTGGAAAACATTTTAGTTTTGCTTTTGGGATTTTAAACCATAGCTGTAGGAAAACAACAAAGGGTTCATTTTACATATTTGCATTCTGCAGTCATCTACATTATTCAAAATGTAAAGTTTCATAATAAGATGGACTTAGAAGGCCTTCAAAAGCCATGCAGAAACCCACTCATGCAGGAATCCCTCACAGGTATTTTTTCTTGGCTTGACTGCTTCTGGGGGAAGAGGTAGATGAGGTCATTTGTCAAAATCTCATTCCCCTACAAGGTCAGGACTGTTTTCTTCTCCTTTCTTCCTCCCTTTCTCCATTCCTTTTTTTCCTCTTCCTCCTAACCTCACTACCTTCCACTTCCCCCCTTCTCTCTTCATTTTCCTTCCCTTTCCCTTCCTTCCCTTCTCATCTCCTTCATTCCTTTACCATCTCCCTTTCCTTCCTATTGTCTTTCCTTCATTCCTCTTTATACCATACCATTCTTCCCTTCCTCCCTTTCTTCTTAAAACAAACAAACAAAAAAACCTTGACGCTGGCTCGGTGGCTCAGCCTGTAATCCCGTGCCTTTGGGAGGCTGAGGTGAGTGGATTGCCTGAGCCCGTGGGTTCGAGACCCGCCTGGGCAGCGAGACCTCATCTCTACAATAAATCAAAAAATCAGCTGGGCGTAGTAGCGCACGCCTGTAATTCCGGCTACTTGGAAGGCTGAGGCGGAAGGATCGAGGCTGCAGTGGCCGGGAGCGGCCACTGCACTCCAGTCTGGGCAACAGAGTGAGACTCCAACTCAAAAAAAAAAAAAAAAAAAACCTTGCCATTGAAAAGTTTTACTTTCTGTTATGCAAAACCTCCATTCCCTCTACAGCTCCCTGTCTGTGAAGGTCTCTGCATCTCTCACTAAATTTTGTGTAAGGGCCCGTCAGAATGCGTGTCCTTGACTCGTGGGACTCTTTCTTTCCAATTCCACCAAAGCCTCTACTTCTTTCCTTCCCCAAATTTCAAACCTTTCCAGAAATTTCACAATATGGTTGACGAACTGGAAAACAGGATAGCAAATGAGGTCAGAAATATTATTTTTAATGCTTGGACATTAGCTACACTTTCATTGTTTAGGTACTTTACCTTAGGAAGGAAAAGGAACTGGCCAGGCAATAATAATACAATAGTCAAATCTTTTGCATATTTGCCATGAACCAGATAACATACAAAATTCTTCCAGGGACTATTTCATTGAAATCTTGCCACCTGCAGAAAGTTAAAATTAACCTCCTTGTACAGGGAATTTCAGAAACATGCACAAGGTCAGCCAGCTAAGAAATGACAGCATTAGGCATTGAACTCTGTCTATGTATCTCCTCACCTAGTGCTCTCAACCACTACACAGACCTGTCTTCACACATGTGCTATGTTTAATTTCTAAAAAGGCATGCTAGGCAACTTTTTTTTTTTTTTTTTTTGAGTTGGAGTCTCACTCTGTCGCCCAGACTGGAGTGCAGTGGCCGCTCCCGGCCACCGCAGCCTCGACCTGCTGGGCTCCGGCGATCCTTCCGCCTCAGCCTTCCGAGTAGCCGGAATTACAGGCATGCGCTACCACGCCCGACTGATTTTTTGATTTATTGTAGAGATGAGGTCTCGCTGCCCAGGCGGGTCTCGAACCCGCGGACTCATGCAATCCACTCACCTCAGCCTCCCAAAGGGGCGGGATTACAGGCTGAGCCACCGAGCCCGGCTGCTAGGCAACTTTTAATCCTATCCAGGTTTTATAGTTAGAATTCCCTGCAGGTCCAGAAGATTTGTTTCTGTGTATGAGCTCCCCACCCCTGCAGGAAAGGTACTCAGCATCCACAAAACCCCAAGGAAAATCTCCTTCCATTGCACCCCAGCCAGGCTCCTCCTCCCTCCTGCACCAGGCTCTTCACACCTCTCTTCATGCAATGCCTGCACCCATTCTTTCAGACACATGCGTGTTCTGCCAGCCCTCCCACATCACCTTCTAGAAATCACATCCCACCTCCACCCCTGCCTTTTACTCAGCACTCTGCCTCAGCCCCGGGAAATATCTTGGTCTCTGTTCGAAGTTCTCCTGTAGGAGACTTTTCATTTATAATATTTCAAAAGCTCCAAGGATAGAGCCCAGGCCCCTTGTAACACTTTACACATAACAGATCCTTAACACACACGAGCTGGATGCTTTTATCAACATGTCTCCCTTCCTAGAATTTCCACTAAAGTTCCTTCCACATCCCCCCTCCCATCTGCACACACAGCACTGATTTCTCAAAAGTGCACAAGTGTACTTCAACTCCCAAATTCTTTTTTAAGCTTGCCTCGTCTGCTTTATAGCATCACCCACACAACTTTGAGTTTCTCCCAGCAGCCTGCATAGAAAGATAGAAAGAGGGGATTCAGTAAGTAGCCAACAATATTATTTTGCACTCAAACTCCTCATTCACAGAGGATGAAAAAATAAATTTAAAAAAATCCCTGGAGAGTTTTAGCTTCTAAAGGAGATGTTAGAAGAAGATTGCTTTTGACGGAACCCCTCAAGAGGAGTTTGAGCTTCTCATGACACGTGTAACCACAAGCAAAAAGCCCCTGAAGGATTTGGGCATAATTTTCTCTCTTGATAAAAGATTAATTCCCTGGTAAAAGGCTGTGGGGGGACCACTCATTTCTTGTTAGCAGGGTCATTCCATCTCCCTGTGCCTTCTCTGACCAGGTCTTGAAAGCTTTATAATGTGCTGTCAGGGAGGCCATTCCAGGGCTGGCGGGATTCAAAGGAAACCAGACAGGAGGGTGTGGGGAACCAGATTAAGTTGCCACGGTCAGCTCTCACTTCTGACATTCGTTTCCATTTATGGGTCTCCATTTCCACTTATCAGGCAATCTCAAAGCAGTCTTCTTGCTCTTGGGTTCACCATAGCAGAATCAGCATATTCTAAACATACCTCCATGTGCTCTTCCTTCTGCCTGAAAGCTCATTCCCCTATTTTAGCGTCTAGCAAATCTGTGGTGGTGGCAGCTGCTGCCACTTAATGAATACTTGCAAATAGACAGGCACTAGGCTTGGCACATCCATTGAGTTATACCATTTAGTACTCATAAATCCTGAGATAGACACCTGTATTATTATTATAAATCCATAATCCACAATACCATGCCATATAGTTATGCTTAGTTAATTTAATGCTTAATAAAATGTGTAATAAAATGTGAGTAAATGATAACCTTTATTTCATGACTTAGGTTGGAAAGATCATCCTGGGTCCCTTAACTAGTAAGAACTAAACACTGAATTTGAATCCAGTCCTTTTCTAAGTCTTTAGTTCTGGCATGTAACTACTCTGCTATACTACTTCTCTGTTCATCTTTCAGGGTCAAATGGAAATGTTACAACCTACATGAAGAGACTTTTATTGGTGACAGGAAAGCTAATTGAGTGTATTCCCCATTCCTTTATCACATTTTTACACGTATAACTGTGCAACTTCCAGTCCTCTCAAGGCCTACCTCAATATCACAGCAAAATCAGAGAAATGCTAGTCAGTCTCATATCCAGAAGTTCTAGAAAAGCACCTAAAACCTTTTAGTAGGCTCTTTTAAAAAAAAGTAAAAGGTGAAATACATTCATTAAACTTTATGCAAAATATCTTAAAATCATAAAATAATTGTTTCATCTCTCTCTCCCTCTCCTCCTCCTCCTCTCTCTCTTCATAAATACAGAGGGTGCCAAAAAATGCATACACATTTTAAGAAAGGAAAAAATTGTATTAAAATTGTAATTCTCAATATATACAGATAACAAAAGATGAACACAATTCACTTTTGACTTCTGCAATTACAAGAGGTGCTCAAAGTGGTTGCCATCATGCATTCTGACACTTCTGATGATGGTGAACTACCGCAAGACTTGCTGCTGCTATGTGAGTCTTCCCGGATCTTCCCTTGTGCACATCACACACAGGACCATTCGGCTCCAACTTATCATGAATGCGTGCAATTGTTAGGCTTGTTGGAGGTTCTGTTGCGTAGTAACACCTCCATTGTCGTATTTCCACATTGTTCTCGAATTTCAAATAGCACTTCAAAATGATCTTTCACTCCTCCAACGACAACCGTGCTTCTGCCATTTTTTTTACTGTCCTGCCTGTTGCGTGGGAATGTTAACATTCATTTGCTTAATACCATCTTTTGAGCAAACGTCATACTACACATTGCTATCATAATTCAGTTCAACTTTGAAAATTAATACATAGGTAACATTTCTTCACATCCAGTATGTATGAGGAAATAAATAGTAAACATTACATAAAAGGCAGCACTTATGGAAGGGGTTAATCATAAAAGTAATTTTTTTTTCTATTTTTAAAATCTGCTCTGTGGTTGTTCTTTGTCCCTGAGTAAAAACTTAGCCTTAGTTCCCAATGGATTCCCAGAAACTGGAGTGATTGGGACACCTTACGACTTATCTCATCGCAATCATACAATGAAAATTCTCCATCACTTTAAATCAGAATAGTAATTAAAATATCCAGTTCCTGAAAATGTCAAAGCTACCAACATGATTCAAATTGTAGGTCATTGCTACCTGGGCAAGAGGCTGCCGCAGGTGTGAGGAGACTGCTGAAGGAGGGGAGCGTCTGGAAGTATATTTTCCATTCCAGCTCCTCCTTCTATGGCTTTCTACCTTTGATTTTTGACTCTTCTGGGGTTAAAGCATGGAAAAATATATGAGAAATACTTATCTGAAACTTGTAAGTTGCCTCTGTACTTTTAGATAACAAATACAATACATACTATATAACAATATATATTGTACAGTAATATCTGATATTTAATGTAGCACATACTTTTAAAAATTCAAAATAATACAAAGAAGGAAATAAATGCCACCTATCATCCCCCCACCTCAAATCACCTAACATTTTGGTGTATACCACCAACATTTTGGTGTATAGCACTGATATTTAATTTTTATCTATAAATGTGCATATTGCATATGAATGTTTAAGAAGGGCACTTTCTCTAGACTGTTTTAAACCTTGCTAGTCACCTTTCTCAGTTATGTAATTCTTGAGTGCAATAAATAAAAATATATATACATCATGTGTTGATAATAACTATAGTCTCTTTGCCTTTTGCAGATATGCCAGAAAATGGTAAAGTTTAGAGGTTAAGAGTCTAGACCTCAGAGCTAAACTCCTTGGGTCATTACAGTGTCTCCTCATTTACTAACCGAGTGCTTTTCAGCAAATGAAATCAATTAATGTTTCTATGTCTGCTATCTCATCTGTAAAATGGAGATATTCATAATTACTTTTTTCGTAGGGCTGTTGTGAAGTATAAGGCATTTACATTAGTATACATGTTTAATGTTCTTAGACGAGTGTCCAACAAATGGTAAGTTCTATATGACTTGTTAGCTATGAAGATAATGATGATGATGATGATGATGATGATGATTTAATCCTACAGTGACAAATACAGTTATCAAGAAACTTATAATTTATATTGTGAGATGAATTCATTAGAGAAGATTTAAGTGCTGGTCACTGAAACAAGTTTGAGAAATCTTTTTTTAAAAAAGTCAAATAAGTTTTAGTAAACAAGGTGGAACTTGGGGGAAAATCTGAACCAATTTGAGTTCAGTAGCATTATTTGAGATCTATCTATCTATCTATCTATCTATCTATCTATCTATCTATCTATAAGTGCATTAAGTGTTGTTTTTTTTCCCTACGATGTTTTCCAATTTTCTATATTTTTCTGGATCTTTATCATGCCTCCTCAAATCCAACTATTTTTGTAAGCCAAAGTGGTGATAATAAACTACCCTGCACTGAATAAATAAACACACTTCATCCTCCCATGAGAGAAAGCCACACATGACCCTCACTGGTTCTGTTAGCTCGCCAGCTCTATGACTCACTGAACTTGTCTTTGACAAGAGATCTAAAAAAGGGCAAAGCTGGAGGATTGACATCATCCCCTCTTTCCCAGTTAGTTCCCAGTGGATTCCCAGAAACTGGAGTGATTGGGACATCTTTTCTAAAATGAGAGGACTAAAAAGGATTGTGGCAGATGGTGGAGACTAAAAATTAAGAAACAGGAATTCTTTAAGTAGAAGCTGTCAGGATGTCGAAGGAGTGTGCTAAAAAAACTTTGAGAAGCAGTTAAGGACCATGAGCCCAGATATTTTTATGATGTTGGTCTGAATGTTTGCATACTTTTTGCTTCCCTTGATCATTTCCATTTTGTTCACTGGGTTGCTGCTTTGAAGCGTGGACTTTCTCAAGCAAAAACAAAGTAATTGAATGAGCTACAGAGAGAAATTCTGATTCAAAAAAGAAAAAAACCTGCGCTGTTGGTAATAGGTGAAGAGTGAAGAGTACAGCCTTGTCCAGATAGATGCATTTCTTTTCCATATACTAAAGCCCACATCTTAGTTTAGATACCTGATTGGAAGAGGAATAGGGTGATGACGGGAAGACTGAAACGTGGTTCAGAGGAAGAAAACTAGTTTTGTGGCCAGCAAGTTATGGATTCACATTTCAGCGCTGTCACTCACTTCTTAGCTGCATGGATTTGAAACTGTTGCCAGGATTCTGTTTCCTCCTATGTTCATTTAGTAGGAATCATACTAGTTCCAACTTTGTGGGGGCTTTGTAAGGATCAGAGGGGATATATAAGAAACATAGCACAGTGCCTTACATATAATAAGGACTCTATGATACCTGTGATAGCTGTTATAGTTATTTGAAAAATACTTACAATTTTAGAAATAAAAAAGTATGTGTGCTATTCACAGGGAGCGGTGATACCACAGTCACATACACAGAACAGCACATTTTAAATGAATATATGTTCACAGTACTGATTCTTTTAATGTTAACACCTGCCTCTGAATTTATAAGTGCTCATAATTATGGATATTAACTTTCTAAATAGAGGAGGTATTTCCCATGCAGGATGTGATGCAGAAAGTGAATTGGAATTCAATGGATGCATTCAGTATTGCTGTTGAAGACTTCTAAGTAGCATGGAGACATTATTGCTTCCATTTGGCAATTATCCAATGAAGTAGATAAGAATGTGTGTTACCATCCAAGGACAGATCAACTAAGTGGCCAAGAACTCTTGGAGTCATAAAATCATAAAATGTTTAACTTTCAAGAGATCATATAGTTCAATGATTTTAAAATATATATACTCCCTTAGAGGTGAAATACTTTCCTCAATAGAAATCTTAACTGCTAATGCCTAATACTTGTAAGTGAAATTCTTACGGTTGAAGCGAAGCTTACCCACTTTACCCTGAAGTGCTGTTTGGCATCCTAGAACATACTGCTACGGTTTGAATGTTTTTCCCCCTCCCAAACTCATGTTGAAATTTAATCCCCAATGTGGACTGCCACATTGAGAAGGTGAGGTCCTTAAGAGGTGATTGGGTCATGAGAGCTCTGCTCTTATGAGTTGATTAATCCATTGATGCATTAATGGGTTAATGGATTAATGGGTTATCATGTGGGTAGAACTGGTGGCTTTATAAGAAGAAAAAGAGAGACTGAGCAAGCATGCTCAGCTCCCTTACATGTGATGCTCTGTGCCACTTCAGGTAGTCTCATCTACAAGAAAACACTCACCAGATACAGTCTCTAAACCTTAGAATTCTCAGCCGCCATAACTACAATAAATAAATTTATTTTATAAAATAAACTACCCAATTTCATATATTCTTTCATAAGCAACAGAGAGCGTACTAAGAAACACACATTGAAAATTACTGATTGAGTCAGAACCATTTGTGGTAGACCATTGCTTTGGTAGCATCCAGTGAAACTCACTACCTGATGCTCTCACTGTTGCTATTCCTCTCCAGCATTGAGTATGAGCTTGGTCATGGGTTTGGCAAATGTCACATTGCTCACATTTTGAACCAGGTGCAGGACAATTCAATGAAACAATGGGAGTCGTAGCAGAGCAAGGCAACCAAATGAGGAGATGGGAGGAAACCAAATTCGCCTCTCCAAAGAGCTTGGGGCTAGAGTTTTTAAGGGATTTTGGCTGGTTGGGGAGCTGAGGAATAGCGGTGCCTGATTGGTCAAAGTGGAAAACTTGAGGTCTTTTAACATCAAAGGATGTTATATCTAGAAACAATTAAAGGAAATTAAAACTTTTTGACAGGACTATATGATTTTCAAGCAGTGAGAAACTTTAAGAAAGTGGGCTTAAGAACAAGCTGGTTAATGCTTAGCTATGTTTCTACTCAAGGCTTATACTTTTGCCAAAATCTAATAATTAATTTTATTAATTTCATGAGAATAGTTTCAAGACAAGGTCAGTATATGATCAGACTTCAAAAAAATAAGAAGACCATGAAGAGGAGCATAAGTTTTCAGTTTTGTAACTAAAGTCTTCCTGGATCTGTCAGGCTCATTTTAGCCTCCAAACAACTAAAGCCTCATGGAGTCTTTAAGTAAGACCAGCAAAGAACCACCTACCTAACTAAGCCCAGTCCAGATTACACAATCATGAGGAAGTAAAACGATTGTGGTGTTAAGCAACTAAGTTTTGGGGAGAATGGTTTTATAGCAACAGACAACTGAAAAGTTATTTTTGATAGCCCTTATTATACCTGTAGCAACTATATCTGTGCCTGTCACTAAGAAAATGCTTTAATAATAAATATTGAACTAACCTGATTAACCAGTAAGTGGAAAAACTAGAAATATAATCAAAGTCTTCTCATTCTGAAATCAGTATTTATGTCAAAATGTACCTGCTTCTTCACTAGTAAAAAAAATAAAATAAAATAAAATCTAGATATTCCACCTAGATTCTTTAACATGAACTATATTTTGAGGTAGAATGAACTATTATTTTTTTTCCTAAGACCCAAAGTCACAAATCAGAAAACAGCTAAGAACAAAAGACTTCTAGGCAATAAAATAAGATGTCTCAATGTCCATGTACATTTTTTTAGAGATGACAGTCTCTTTCAAAGCCTGCATGCTCCTTCCTATTTTTAGGCAAATTTGTATCTCAACATGGGTTTCTGGATTCTGGGTTCATAGTAGATTCAGTGAAAGAGGTACTTGGACACATTATTAAAGTCTGTAATATTAGAACTTCAATAATAGACAAGAAGAATATAGAAAAACTACAGAATGATACAGACATAAGTATTTGACAATACTTAAGAGTCTAGAGAAATCTCGTATAGATATCAACAACTCTAGCCACAACATGAAGTATCACAATAGTATAATATACCACAAGGACTGATATATATTTTTTTCTCAACAGTCTTGAAAGCAATGAAAATTTGAGATTCTCTGTTTGATAATTATTGTACTTTCTAAATTGCATGATACTGTAGTGGACTTATGACTATCAATCCAGTATCTACTTTTTGGGAAAATCATCACTTCCTCACTCTACATCATTTCTGTTTGTTCTGTATGGACTGGTGGATCTGACCCCATGACCTTAACTCGTATCCATTTAACGGGGTTCCTTCCCTGAACACAGTGATTGGTTCAGGGATAGTCATGTGATCCAAGCCTGTCCCCTTAGAGTGTGCCCCAGAGTTAACTCTTGTCAGAGTTATTCAGAATTGTAGATACTCTGAGGCCTGGATGGGCAGTGGGGATGGGGATGTGCTAACCGAAGCCATTTTACTGCCATGGGCAGTGAGCATTTCTGAGAACAAAACTAAAAAGAAGTAAGAATTGCTGAAAGATGAGGAAGACAAAATAAATACAAAATTCCAGTGAGGGCTGAGCTCCTGAATCTGCTCCCACCCTCACTCTGTAAATTTTGTAGACTGATGAGACTTTACTGTCACCTCTTTGGTCAAGTAGATTGCAATTATATTTTCTCTTGAAAACAAGACTTTATCTTAAACCTACTTGGCAGTTTTCAAAATACCTTCATAGTCACCATCCATTAGTCCCTGATAGCAATCTGCAAAGTGATGAGGACAGTTTGATGATCTCCATTTCATCAATGATGAAAATGAGCCTTTAGCGAAGGGTCCTGCCTGTATCCCTATGGAAAGTCAGCTATGGTGCTTGGTTGACAAATAAATTCCTCTGCTTTCAAATCTGGAGATTTTCCCACTTCATTGATTTCATAAAATTTTTTTCCCAGAGCTTCCGTGGATAAGATAGTGTCAGGGATTAACGTGATAGAAATTTAATTTAGTTACATGGACTATACCATTTCTCTCGTAGGTACAGGAGGCATCACTACTAGAAAGTGAGGCTGCACAACCTTTTGTATACTGACAACATTAGGGGATTACTCGCAGTAGAAAAATAGGCTCAGAGGGTTTTATGTTGGATTCCCCAAATTCAGAGCCTGAAATGAGGATTTTTTTGCAAGCGACTTATTGGGAAAAGGTTGCTCTAAGGAGAAAAAGAGTGAATGATACAGGATAGGACAGGGAGGAGTTAAGCAAGGATGTAATATCAGCTGGAATCCAATCTCAATCTGGCCCCACAGGAAGCTCTCAAGAGACATCACAGAGTTACCATCTCTTGAGGTAAGGGGGGTCAGCTGTATGCCCTGATATCAGTCAGTCATTGGCTCTGAGCTACCCCCATTCTGAGGGTTAAGTAGAGTAATCTCTAAGTGCTTCTAGGCAAAGAGTTTCTGTTGATTGAGGTTATTCTCTCAAAATTGAGTATGGAGAACAGCTATACACTCTTAATAAGCAATATCTACAGTAGCTGAGAGATGCATGCCTCAGTCCTAGAGATTCAGGGTAAGGCACTACAGAATCTGCTAAGAAGTCTAAGCTGGGCTCAGTCTAAGACTCGGTTCTTCTTTCCCTAACTTCTGTGAAAACATATTATACAACAAAGAGAGAGCATTTGTAAAGTGGCACTCAGCACCAGGCTTGGGACCATATGCACTGGTGGCACGTCTTAGCCAAGTATTATGATCTAAAGTAAATGTGAAAGATGAAAATAGCATGAAGTCAAAATTACCCTAGCACATGCATAGACACATACACACACACACACGTGTGTATACACATTGATAAATAATAGATAAAATTAATAAACTGTACATAATGAAGGGTACATATGTTTATAAACAAATTTAACTTATTAGATTAAATTTAGACTTAATTAGGTTACATTGTACATATCAAGAACCAGGTCAAACCATACTCGAAGAAAATTCAGGGATTTAGTTGGAAACCTGTCATATCAGTGAGTACTCAATCTGAGATATTTTCAGCAAAGTATTTCTGACAGGGACTCTGATCTGCATGCTTTGACCTCACAATGAATCTTTGACTCAAGTCTCAATGTTTTCCCAGGGCTACGACCATACTTGGTAGTTAAGTATTATTTGCTCAAACTTGCAGTCCACAGATGAAACTATTATAAGTCTACAGAAAAAAAGTTATGCGGCTATTGGAGAATTTATTTCCTTTCTTCCTTCAAAAGAACATGGCAAGGAAATATATTTCCTCTTATAATTTGAGAGAATTGTGGAGGGAATGAATTGTACCCCAACACTATTGGGTTAAAACAATAATTTTTCTTTATTTTTCAGAACTTGATAAACTCTATTCTCCTGCCTGACTGATGAAAAATTTTTTCCTATTGTTAAAATATAACTTTCAAAAGGATAAAATAATAATCCTCAGGCAATATCAAATGAACATGTGTCAAAGATTTATTCAACTCATTAATTACTGAGAGAAACAGTATGGTGTTAAACCCAGCCCAAAGAGCATGTGAAAAGATTGGTATTTATAGGTGAGTTAATAAGGGCAGGTTAGGATAATATTGCCAGGTTAGATACAAAACTGGTTACTGTCTAACAGGGTGATAAACCATACCCTTTGAATTTATCTCCTCCTCTTCAGAAATAATTTTCGTCTCTACTGAACAAAAATCTGCAAGATAAGATGTAACTTCACCAAGTCTGGGACCTCTAATCCATAGCAAACAATGAGTTAAAGAACATGAATATGCCTAATCCCTGGGTGGTCCTGTATCTCTGCATGACATTGGATAATCCCGTCACCCACCTTTCACCTCATATTCAAGTTTTGAATTATTTTTGTTAATATGTGTCATGACTGAGACCCTCTCTGCCTGATGATGGGCTCATGCAAGAATTGTGGGCCTTTTAGGAGCTAGGAAATTAAGGGTCAGGCCTTTGGCCCACAAGGTCATTGACTTTGCTTCTCCATGACCAAATCCTGATGTCATTTCTTTGCTTTTTTTAGAAAAATAAAACAATTTTATTATTAAATCACCATTTAACTGAGATGCAATATACTCAATGTATTTTTCCTGACTTCTTGTCACATGAGAAATATTATATTATGTGATAATTTAGGCCCTTCAGTAATTTTTACATTTTTCCAAATTTCTAAAATGCAAAATACAAAGTCACACATGGTCTTTACCTAGTATTAAAGTCTTATTCTGAGGCACCCATTGAAGAGTATAGATTAAACTTCCAGTGTTTAATGTATTTGGCTGTAATCATTTCACGACTAGAAGATAAACCAATCTGATGGCCACTTTCCACATAAGTCCATGTCAATAATTATGTTATGTTATTATTGTGCTATAACAGTCTCCTAAATCTCCAGAATAACAGTCATCCAGGTTTTTTTAAAATGGAAGCCTACAAGTCCTAATGTCATTTCAAGCTGCTGACTTGTACCGCCTCAGACAGATCCTAGAATAATCCCACATGACTACATCCTCCATGTATCCCTTCATTTTATAACCCTTCCTCTTACATATGGGTGGGATCTGGGAATATTGCAAAGGTGAAGTGAATTTTACAGATCTAATTCAAATCCCAAACAAGTTGAATTTGAGTAAAGGGAGATTATCCAAGGAGGGCCTGAATTAATCAGGTGAAAACTCTTAAAAGGGAGGCTGAGTCATATCAGAGGCAAGAGACTCTTCTAATGACCTTGATGAAAGTAGATGCCATGTTTTGAGAAGACCATGTGGCAAAGAGTTACAGGTAGCCTCTGGGCAATGAGAGTGGATTCATTTGACAACAAAACCTCAGTCCTACAACTACAAGAACTGAGTTCTGCCAAAAGCCATGTGATCTTGGAAGAAGACTCCAAACTGTAGAATGGAATATGGCCCAAGTGACCCACTGATTGCAGCATATAAGAGCCTGGGCAGAGGCCTTAGATGAACCGTAATGAACTCCTGACCCACAGAAACCATGAGATATTAAGTGTGCATTGTTTTTGTGCTGCTAAGTTTGTGGCAGTTTGTTACACAGCAATAGATAACTAATACACTCAGGGACATTCCGCACTGTTACTCCACTGATGGCAGACCTGCCCACAGAATCCTCCTCCAGTGCTCTCAAGTCATTGGTACATATTTTCAGCCACCTTTATCATCCAGGGTCAATTCCTTTGTCTAGGATGTGCAAGTTAGCCTGGGTCTCTGCCAGACACAGAAAACCTTCACAATTCCTTCTTTTATCTTGGATACAGAGATACATTCACACCACACCTCTTTCTCAAAAGCAACTCTTCTTTCCAAACCAGCACTTATCTAGGCCCTAATTATTCACCCCTACATCTTCCATTTTAGAACCCCAGTTCAATTCTTTTTTAACATAAAAATCCAAAGTGCTATTCTTACCAGTTTTTGAAAGGAGACGGGAAAGAAAGAGAGGAGAAATGTTGTAAGGACACCTCCAGATTTTAGAAAATACTGTGTTGGCCTTTTTGCTGGAATGAGAATGGAGAAAGGAGATTCTAGCATCATTTAAATGTTTTTTATTAGTAACTTATCTTTTTAAAGACAGTTACTATAATATGCACTATATAACTGGGCTGCAGTAAAGTCTTTTGGAGGCAGAACTACAAGACAAATGGGCATTCTTACCACTTTCCTGATGATGTACTTTGCATTCCTTAAGATCATGAAGGAGAAAAGGAACCAGGGCAAAAATGTGATATTAGTAATAATGAATCAGAAAGGCTGGGAGCAGAAGAGATTAAAATATTCCAGGTCAGGAGAAGCTGCCTGAAACGGAAGAGAGGAGGTAAATTTTGGAGATCAACCTGTTGGTGAGACCAGCCCTAGAAATTGCTAATGGCTGCCTTTGACCAGTCCTAGTTGCCTGCACATCAGACTCACCTGGGAAGTTTTTGAAAATCTCAGTGTCCAAGCCTCATCCCAGACCAATTAAATCACAGTTGTGGGAAGTGAAACCCAAGTGTCAGTATTTTTTAAATACCACTGCTTTTTTAATTGCTGCGTTTTTTTCCAAAATTTTCCAGGTAATATTAATGTGGAAACAAGTTTTAGAACCTCTGCTTTTCACTTTCTTCCTTTTTTGTGAGCAGTGGCTTTCACAGGTTAACATTTAAGCTTCACCTGAAAAAATGGACAACACCCAGGTTTCTTGGTCCCATCCTCCAGAGTTTCTGATTCAGTGAAACAAGGGTGGAGCCCAAAAATCTGCATTTCTTACAAGATCCAAAATAATGTTGATGCCACAGATTAGAGGAACACTCTTTAAGGGCCAGGTCTAACTTTTTACCTTCATGAAACTGCAATAACAAATTTTAATAAGTGGTTAAAACATTAATGATTCATAACTGTATTCGACCATCTTATATTTATGGCATAACTAAAATTAATTCCAGAATCTATACTAATTTTTAACTTGTCTTCTTCACTAAGCAGCATGACACAGAGACCAACTGCCTCCAGGGAGAAAGAGCTTTGCACAAAGACTATGGGGATATATCCAGATCTTTTCTCCACTTACCCCAATACCCACGGAACTCTCCTTGCTCATTAGAGTCTCCTGGGGGTTGTGCAAATGATGCCAGTGTTTGGTTCTCACTGCTGGAAGTTCTAATTTATTGAGTATGAGTGTATATAAAAATACACTTTATTTTTCAGAACAGCTTTAGGTTTACAGAAAAAATGAACAGAAAGTACAGAGTTCCCATATACTGTCACTTGTCACCCTCACACAGTTGCCCCTGTTGTCTACATTTTGTTTTGGTGTGGTACATTTGTTACATTTGAACCAATATCAATATATTATTGTTAGCTAAGGTGCATATTTTAGATTAGGATTTACACTTTGTGTTGTACAGTTCATGGGTTTTATAAAATCCATATCATATACTCACCATTTTAATATCACAGAATAATTTTACTGTTCTAATAATCCCCATGTTTTCCACCTCTTTATCTCTTTTTCCTCTAAATCCCTGGAAATCTCTGATCTTTTAGTTATCTGTAGCTTTTTCTTTTCCAGAATGTCATATTGTTAGAATAATACAATAAGTTGCCTTCTCTTTTTTTTTCCACTTAGAGACATGTGGTTAAGTTTCATCCATGTCTGTCTGTGCCATGATAGCTCATTTATTTTCATTGTATGGATGTACATTTGTTCTTCCATTCACCTATAGAAGAACATCTTGGTTGCTTCCAAGCCTTGGCAGCTATGGATAAAGCTGTTAAAAATATTTGTGTGCAGGGGTTTTTTTGTGGACATAAGTTTTCAACTCATTTGGGTAAATACCAAGAAGCACTATTGCTGGATCATATGGTAAGACTATATTTAGTTAGCAAGAAACTGCCAGGCTGTCTTCCAAAGTGGATGTGCCATTTTGCTTTTGCTCCAGCAACAACTGGGAGTTCCTGTTGTACCACTTCCTCACCAGCATTCGGTGTTTCGAATTTTAGTCATTCTGATAAGGCTAAAACAACAAGTGATGACTTGTTTTAATTTGCAATTTCCTCATGACTTATGATGTTGAGTATTTTTTTCTATGTGTTGTTTCCATCTATATAACTTCTTTGGTGAGGTAGCTGGACAATGGTAATTTTTGAAAGTGTCTTAGATGGTTTTATTATGAAGTCAAGTTTAATGATTACTAAAATCTGGAACTGCCTTGACTTGAGGAAAGTAGACTTCCTAGCATTGTTGTATCCCAGTTGGATCCCATCAGCCTTACTATCATATAGCAAAATGGCCTGACTTTCAGATGCCCAGGGCTTTCCCTGGCTTCACAGCTCTCTCTTATCTGCGTGCATACAGGGCAAGCTGGTTGTGCCAGGAAATTAACCTCATATGTCCGCAAGAGCAGCCCTCAACCAATATAACCAATAGGAGTTAGTGTATACATACCCAGGCTCTCTAGCACTTCTAGTGGGCTAATTCTAAAATGTGTTCTACACTGTCTCCTAAAGTTCCCCAGCAGGATCGAACTTCAGGTGCCCATAGCAGTAATTTCACATTCTTCATTCCTGCTTTCCTTTCCCTGTCTCACTTCACTCTGTGACTGGTACTCCCTACAATTACTTCCAAAATATCTACTTGCATTTACATGCTGATCCCAGGGTCAGTTTCTAGAGGAACCCAAACCAAAACAGGCTTTATACGGAGAGAGTGATGAAGAAGATAGTTCCGGAATGTAAAGAAGAAAGTTGAGTGGAGCTAAGAAGGTCATGTAACAGATCTGAGGCTGGATATTCAAACAACACAACATCTGGAGTCATCAGGTAGCTTTTCTTCTATTACTTTGGAAGTCTTGTGCCAGGAAGCAGGCATTAGATCTATTCATCCATTTGCTAGGATGATAAATCAAAATCTGCCTTCTCTTACCATTTTCATAAATGTAATTGGTCCTATCCTGGATTCATTAGAAAGCTGATTATGAGACTGAGGGTTTATATTATACTGTTTTATTAGGGAGCATAAGCTCAGGGAGAAGAAGCACAAGATAGGAAGAGTCAAGAAAGGAAAGTGGGAGAGCCAGTAGAGGAGGCTGAGTTACAGAGATGGCTGCCATTGAGGGTACTGATTACTGGCTAATGACTTGGAAAACCAGACAAGATACAACCCAGAACAGATGGGGCTGGGTGTAATGCGAAAGGGAAACTCACACAACCACTGGCTTCCAACACCAGTGATCCAAAGGCCAGACTCTGGAGGACGATAGTTGGGAACAGTGGACAGAGTTAATTCTCCCATGGTTCCTCCTCCTCCATCTCATACCCAACAATGGAGAGACTGCAGGGGATGTGTGGTAACCCAAGACTCTCTCCCTCTCTCTACTTCTTTTCAACAGGTTGTGTATCTTGACTTTACAGAGAACCACTGTGAAGTATTTTATACACTTTGGAATAATTTGTGATCTCTTTTAAGAAAGCAAGAAAAGGATAAGAAATGTGGAAATCAGAGCTTTCTTGAGCTGTACTTCTCTGGTCCTGATCTCACAAGCCTCCATGAAGCTCCACTCCAGCTTCGCTGAGATCAAAGTCATTGCATGTGAATTCATGTAGCTGCCCCAATCATGGTATGAAGAGAAGCACAATCTTCTTCCAGAAAAAAATTCTGCTGGGCATGATGTCTCACGCCTGTAATCCCAGCACTTCGGGAGGCCAAAATGGGAGGATTGCCTGAACTCAGGAGTTTAAGCGCAGTCTGGGTCACACAGTGAGACTCTGTATACAAAAAAATTTTAAAACTTAGCTAGGTGTGACGGCACGCACCTGTAGTCCCAGCTACTCAGGAAGCTAAGGCAGGAGAATTGCTTGTGCCCAGAAATTTGAGGCTGTGGTCAGCTGGGATTCTGCCACTGCACTCCAACCTGGACAACAGAATGAGACCCTGACTCAAAAAAAGAGAAGAGGAAGACGAGAAAGAAGAAGGAGGAAGAGGAGAAGAAAGAAGTTCTATACTGACAAAAAAAGTATGGGGCAGTTAAATTATGTTATAATTGACTCTAATTGGCCCTCTTATGAGTTGTTAAATGTTTTAATCTGCAGCCTAGTAGCACATTAGGGAGCTTAAGACCTTCATCCTGCCCTTTGAAAGACAAGAGAAAATGTAAACAACAACAATAACAACAAAAGCCGCATCTGAGCCTATAAAAAAGAGCCCTGTGGGTAAATAAAATAACAGCCATTTCAGGAGCAGTTTCAAGGAGCTCTCAGGGGAAATGTGAAACTTCTAGCTGCCTTCTAACTTCAGAAAAGAAAAAAAAAGTTCTTGAGGGCTTATTATTGATGCTTGTAGAGTCCTTCTTCAATTGCTAAACCTTTTAAGAACGTTCTACTTTCCTGTCTCTTGATTCCCATAGTTGCCAGGCCCTGGGTCAGGACTGAAGATGCAGAGAGAAGATGGCATATGTAGAGTCCTGCGTAGACAAGATCAGTAAGATGTCACTGAGGCCTGAACTGGCTGGATGAGCATGAAATAGGATGGAGGGTGAAGAAACTGGTCAGGGCTCCTCTGGCCTTCCTCTGGCCTTCCTCTGGAGGGAAGAACAAATGTAAAAGGTTAGAGATGAGAGAGGACACAGCAGGTGTAAGTGACCGACACTACTGCATTTTACCCGAGCCTGTTATAAACAGTCAAGGTTAAACACCCCCACCCCATCCAGCTGTTTGTGTTCCAAAATAGTCTGCAGTAAATGAACCTTTTTTTCTCCATAGGACTTAGGTAAGACTCAAGGATGACCTGCAACTGGTTTTAGCCAACTGGAACAAAATGCTTACAAACCATACTTTAAGATTCTCTTCTTCCACCAGGACTCTGTACTTTGACTCTTCGTCTGCCCAAGCCAGTATGCAGCCCCTCCTAAGAATAGATTGGCTTCATGGTAAACATTCTCTGATTCACGGTCGGATCATCCTACATTTTTCCATTTTCTTCCCCACACCCCGATTTTTTCTGCCTTGTTTACTCCTCCATGAAAGAAAAATCATTTTTGCCTGACTCTTGGAAAGTTTGTAGATATTATGGTCAGATGGTCCCCCCTAGTTCTATAGTCTTCCCCTTACCCTTGTGATATTCCTTTAGAATGACGTCTCCCCTTGCTGTGTCCTGATGTGTTTTTACTTGACACAGCTAAGTATCGGACACTAGTAGTTCTTAACATAGAGAGTAGTTCTTAAACTTGAGCTTGCATCAGAATCCCCTGAAGCTTTGTAAAAACACAGGATGCTGGCCCTGCCCCCAGAGGATCAAGGTCAGTAAGTCTTGGGTGGGCACTGGCATTAGCATTTCTGACAAGTTTCCAGATGGGGCTGATGCTGCTCACCTGGCACTTCTCCTTAAGAACCACCATGGACCCTGACAGGTACAGAAAAGTGATAGGGTAAGTCAAGAATTAGGCAGAGGCCAGAACATGCAGGACCATAGAATTTAGACTTTCATCTCAGGGAAATTGGGAGCCATTGAAGGAAGAAAACAAAAGGGCACTTAATCACATCTGCCTCTCTTGGAAATCCCTCTGTCCAAAGCTTGGAGGACAAATTGTAAGGGGTGGAATCTGGGACAGGAGGCCCATACATGACCCAGGTGAGAAATGACAGACAGTGGCCTGGCCTAAAGCAGACAGGTGGATGCCGTTGACTGAAGAGAAGCAGAGATTCAAATCGTATCTGGGCAACAGCAGGCACAGGGCTCAGTGGCTGGCTGGAGGTGGGAAATGCTGAGGAGAAAGGAGTTGTTATTGATTCCTGGCTTTGGGGCAATAAGTATAGCTCATTACGAAGGGAAGAAAGCTAAGAGGAGGAGAAGTTCAGGGAGAAAAAGCTCCGACTGTTGCCACCTGGAGTCTGGTCTGCTGGAGAAACATGGAGTGAGCATGGATAGTATACAACTGGATAGAAGGCTCTGGAGAGTCAGAGTTTGATCCAGGCCAGAGAGAGGATTAGAAATCGTAGAATGAAATACATGTGGCAAGTGAAACCATAGAAATAGGTGATGTCACACCAAAGAGAGGACAAAGGAAGAAGGAAGAAGAGAAAAAGCAGATGGATAGAGGATTAACATCCATAGCCCTCCAAGACCCAGGCCAATGCTGGCCTCAGAGCCTTTTTCAACACAGTTTCATAATTTTATGCTTCTATTTCTGTCACAATTACACAAGACTCCATTTTCTCTTCCCTACTAGACTTTAGCCTGAAGAACTGTCTAATTTATCAGTAGTTAGTGCCAGTTTTTCCATGCAGTCCTTATTTTTCTTGTAGAAAGTATTTTGCAAAAGCAACCAAATTGATTTGTCTGTGTTTATTTTTAAGATATAGAAAGAAAGCCAACAACCAGTATGAGAAGTGTTTTCTCCTTTGCACTTTTCTTCCACTGCCATGTGACAAATAGAAAAGCCAGAGATGCTGGACCAACCCAACAATGAAGACACGGCCCGTGGGCCGAGGCAGGCATACGCAGAAGGAATCCATGCTTGCAAACAGTGCTCAAGATCTACCACGCTGACTTCTTTAAGATAAATAAAATGGAGCACTGTGCCCCAGAAAGTGTGTGTCATATGGTTGTGCATATTTATATAGAGACTGTTATATTTTTAGTTGGAAGGAGGTGGGGATTTTTTTCTCAGTTTCTATGGTAAATGACTTGTAAAGTCTGCATTTGTATGATTAAAGTAATAACACTGAATCGGCCAATTTGCCCAAGTAGGAAATGCACCCCATTGTCAGGTTTTAAAATACATGAATGCTTTAAAAACAGAAACTGTACTAATGGAAAAAACATGAAATACTTTTTCTTTTCATGTAGCACCCTCAAACATGAAGTTAAAGTCCAGAGCCTCCCAAACCCAAGTGCACCCTTCCCTGGAGCAATGAATGTGCACTACTCGGCATGGGGGAGGGAATGGAGGACCTTCACTCATGACCAGTTCATCTGAGACCTATGCTATCCAGTGGAGGCCATTGCATGGTCACTGAGCACTTATGATGTGATGAATTCAAGTTGAGATGTGCTGTGAGTGTCAAATCCACATTTGATTTGGAAGAATGTAAAATATTTTTATGTTGGCTTCACATGGGATGACAATTTTTTGATAAATGGGGTTAAATAAAATATATTACTACAATTTTTTTTCATTGTGTATTAGTTTGCCAGGGCTGCCATTAACAAAGTACCACAGACTAAATGGCTTAAATAATCAATTATTTATTGTCTCTCCATTCTGAAGGCTAGAAGTCTGAAATCAAAATGTCAGTAGGATTGGTTTCTTCTGAGGGCTGTTGGAAGAAAGATCTATCCAGGCCTCTCTCCTTGACTTGTAGATGGCCATTTTCTTCCTGTGTCTCTTCTCACTGTCTACCCTCTACGCATGTCTGTTTCTCTTTCCAAATTTTCCCTTTATATAAGAACATCAGTCATATTGAATTAGAGCCCATCCCAATGTCCTCATTTTAAATTGATAACCTCTGTAAAGAACCTATCTCCAAATAAGTTCACATTCTGAGGTACTGGAGATTAGAAGCTCAACATAGCTTTTTTGGGGGAACCCAATTCAACCCATAAAACACTGTTTATTTTTTCCTTTTCTTTAAAAATGGCTACTAGAAGATATAAAATTACATATGCAACTCACACTAATTTTATATTGGATTGCACTAATCTAGAATTACAGGAAGACTGTAAAGGAAAGAAAGAATGAGCTTTCCTGGGATTCCAATAATCTGAAAATATACCAACCTATTGAACGGCATGATTGTGGTTTCCATAATTCTATGAAATTATGAGATGTTGCAACCTAAGGTGACCTTGGAATAAACATATAGAAGGTAAACAGAAGTTTCTTTTATTATTTGTATTTTTGACTACAGAGAGAGCAAAACCCCTTTTATTCTTTCATTCACTCATTCATCTATCACTTCACCCATACATTCATTCATTCACTTATTCATATTACATTTTGCTCTTTCAGAAGACTATAGCTTGTTCTTCTAGAATATCTTTTTTTTTTTTTTTTGAGTTGGAGTCTCACCCTTGTCACCCAGGCTAGAGGAGTACAGTGACATGCTCACTGCCACCACAGCCTTGACCTGCTGGGTTTAGGCAATCCTTCCGCCTCAGCCTTCTAAGTAGCTGTAACTACAGATGCACACCACCATGCCCAGCTAGTTTTTGTGATTGATTGTAGAGACAAGGTCTACCAAGTTACCCAGACTGGTCTTGAACTCCCGGGCTCAGGCAATCCTCTCACCTTGGCCTCCCAAATCGCTGGGATTACAGGCTGAGCCACCATGTCCAGCCTAGAATATCTTAAAGATCTTCTTGACTTACATACAGAGTTTTAAAATAAGAGTTTTAAAATAAGGAAGACAGGTTTTAAATAAGAAGGTAGACAGTATTTTGAGCTGGTGAGAGAAAGTAGAAAAGAGGACTGGCAAGGTAAAGAAGAGAGGTAAGGAAACAAGAGGCAGAGACCAATATTCAGGTTCTAAGAGTTTCCTCCTCCTCTTTTTTTTATGCACATAAAAAAGTATGACTTTTTAAGAAAAGTTTGCCCAGAAGTTAGCTATGCACTTTTCTCACCATACATTGTTCGGCACTTTGGCATTTCATTAGTATTCAAGGCCTGTGGGAATTTCTGCTTCTCCTTGGGCTGGGGAAGAGAGAGAGAGAAAAAAAAATAATGTTTGCAAGGAAGTTGTTACCAATTTCTGCTCTTATTTTACTGAGCCAAGGAGGGAGCAAAATTATCCTGATTTAGCAAAGGCATGGAAGACGAGCATGATAGATTCTTGAAAGCATAGAAATCTTATTTTCTCTTTGGTTGAACTGGGTCTGAGTTGACATGTGCATGAAAATCAGGTGAGAGCCCTCTTCTTGGATGCACAGAGTGAAGCCTTTTTAACAAGGTTCTGTTGGGTTGTTTGTATCTCTCAGAGAAACCCCTCAGAGACTGAGGTACTCAGAACTAAAATTAACTGCAGCCTCTCTCTTCCTAGATTCCTAATAACCCCGCACAGCACAGGGAGCACCAGTAGGCATCCTAATCTCTCTAGGTTGACCTCTTTACCATTCTCCTTATCACTATGGCAAAGCACATTTCCTTTTTAGAGAAGAGACACAAAACTACTATAAGTCGGCAGAATTGCCCAAAGGAGATGAGGCTGCACCGCATTAACCTTCTCCCCCAATATACTCCTGGCTCCAACAGGAGGGAAAACAAGACTCAAATTAATTTGGGTTATTACTGATGTATTTAGGGTGGTTCACATATTTCAGTCTGATTTCTCCTCCCAAGTCTGGACATCTCCAGCAAAGTTTTCTCTGAGATAAAGGGGCATGTCAGTCATACAGCTTATTTCTGATTATCTAAGATTCAGGAGATACACATTTCTTGCAGTAATTGCCAGCTGCATGGCTTTATTAAATGCTTACATATAAGTGCTATAAAGGCAACACATGACAGGAGGGCCTGAGCACACTATGGAAGAAAAACTTGGCAGAGATAATTGGTTGCACATAAATACCACATTAGTACTCTGTAAAGTTGAATTGTCCATAAATCAATTGGGCAGCAATATATGTTGTTTTTGTTCAGTGCATTAATATACAAGAAAGGGCACAGTATCTCCCAAACTAGAACAGGTAAAAATAGAATCTTTGCCATATGCCTTCCCTCATGTTATTTTAATCTACCTGCCTTACTGGAAGGTCGTCTCTCCACTTTGTACTTGTGCATATCATTTTGTGTTGCAGTTCACCAGAACCCACCTGAACTAAGGTAGCCCCACTCAGAGACTCCATATTTAAGAGACTCAAATTTTTAGTAGTTAAGCTGGGTTCCTGCTAATTCCTATTTATGATCATATGTGGTAGCTTGATATTTAATGTAATTGATTTAAATTTGATTGCGTTTCTTTAATGAATGCCCTCCATGTATTCACACCCTTGACCTTGAAGCTTTCTAGCCCCTCCTACTCTAGCTCTGGACGTGGCCATGGGACTTGTTCAGGACAATGGGAGATTAGCAAATGGGAGGAGAACAAAAACTTGAAAAGTGCTTGTGCATTTCTTCTTCCTCTCTTGTGTTGCTACAATTTCTTGTGACAACAGACACAGGTTAGCCTAGCAGAGAGATGTAGGTGTGTCGAGGAAGAGACCTAAGTCAACACAGGAGAGGCCACCTCAGGCTAGCCAGCCCCAGTCATCCTGCCAGGGCACCTAGACAGAAATGAAAACTCAGTCCAGGTCTGCAAGTCTCCCTGTCAGTCTACAGATTTGTGAGAAAAACAAAACAAAATGGTTCATGCTTTAAGACACTGAGTTTTGAATTTACATTGTTATGCAGCATTATTGTGCTAATAGCAGAGAGAGGAGAAGATGATAGAAGGTAAGTATCTGAACATGTTCATTTTTTTGCCAAATAAGAATTAGTAATGCATCTTGCCAAATGAGTACAAATGAAACCTGCCATTACAACAATGGCATGCCATTTGACCATTCTATGCCTTATGGCAAAACCTGACAGTCCTTAAAACTTGGCTCAGAGGCCAGGAATACTGGGAGAGCTGTCTGGACCTTCCCCTGAGCTCTGTGGGCAGCAGGCATCGGGTTGTCTCCCGGCCTTGATGATGATACAGGACCAACTTCTTCCCTCCTGCAGAAAGCAGGACAGCCTCTTCTAGATTTCTGACAGCCTTATCTCAACAAAATCTCACACGAGCTTCAAGAAATCAAGTTTGCATGCTTGACATTGTATTAATTGTTTTCCTCTAATGCTATAATAAGTTTACCTTCCTCTTGTCTATGAGAAAAAGTATACTGTAAAATTTTTGAGTTGGAAGAATGCTGATTATCATCTAGTCAAATAATTTTCTTATCTGCAGGAGATCTTGTCTTTCCCAAAAGGAAACATATGAACACTGCTAATACTTTTTTTTTCTTTAAAGGGGAAAAAAACAGGTTGCTCCATTTGAAACAATCGGGAATAGTGTGGTAAAGAAAACCCTCCTTCCAAATCCCTTTCCGTTCTTTCTTCTACATCCCCTGCTTCCCTAGGGGGAATCCTCTAGCATCACAGACTCACCTAGGATCAGTGCTCCTCAAATATTAATGAGTATAGGAATTATCTAGAGTCTTGCTGAAACTCAGTTTTAGATTCAGTTACTCTAAAGTGGGGCCTGAGATTCTGAATTTCTAACTAGCCCTCAGGTGGTAGAATACAGTTGGTGCAGGAGTATGCTTGGAATGGCAAAGCCTTAGTGGCAAAGCCTTAGGATATTGCAGGACAATTTAAAAAACACTGACTTATCTGAGTTCTTCCACTGTCAAAGAATAAATGTGACTCCAGGGAGTTCACATGTAATGTCCACGCTGAAAAACCTCATACACAGATCAATGTTCTCTTTTCCCCATCTTTCTATATTATCCAAGTTTCTGCAGGTTTGTATTAGACAATAAAAGAATTAGTTAACAAAAAGTACTGTCCTAACCTCCATGTGTGCTTTTTCTTTCTGTCTTTAAAATATATTTTAACTCACCAAAAGAACGTCTTGTTTTAAAGTCAGTTGATTCTAAGAACTTTCACAGAAAAAAAAAACATACAAAGACTTCTAGTTTAAAATCACATCCATTACAACTTCTTACATATCACTAAAACACATATAAATGCACAGAAGATACAACAACCAAACAAAACAAAATGGTCACATCACCCAAAAAAATAAGTGCTGGGTAACCTAGTTTCAGAATTTGGAAAGAATGTCCTCTCTCTATAAAGTCACTGAAGTTGTCTTGGTCATGATTTGCTTCATGAGTTAGCTAAGCTCTACCAGCTGGGAAAAAAATGAGAAGGAAAAGGCCTTCCACCATTTTGACCCTGACTCATAGAAGTTTGGCATCCAACTGCCCCACCATCACCCTAGAAAGCTTGGCAGTCTCTTCCATGCATGGGTGTTCTTTAGTGAGGCAAACACAGTTTGCACCAAAGAAGACACTGTTCAGTTCAGCAACATTGTGCTAGATAAGTACACTTTGATAGCACAATTGGACCAGAAGCCACAGACCTTAGCTCTAACTCACAGTTCAGCTCTGACATGAGAAAGGGTTTTCACCATCATCAAAGTGGGCAAACATGAGCTTTGCCAATCCACAGGCCCTGTGCCCTACCAGGCTCCAGAGAAATATTCCCCTCAACCAAGGATAAACAGAAAACACCAACAGAGGATCTCCTAAAAGAACTCTGCAGATCAAGGAAAAGAGGATTTTATCTTGAAGTATCAGAAGATGAGCACATGAAAGGAAGCAGCATTTTTTACTTCCTGCGCCATGCTGGTGCTTTGCTTAGAAGACTCTCCCCTACTCTCCATAACTTGCTCACCCTGCTCTTTATTAAGGTCTTCGTTCAAATGCTACCTGCTTAAGGAGCCCTTTCCTTACCCCCCACATTAAAGTAGGCCTTCTGTTACACACTCTCAGGGTTCCCGGTGGTTTTGTCAGTATATAATTATTTGAGTAATTATTTTGTTTAATGTCTGTGACTAATAAAGGTGCTACTGAGCATGAAATAGATGTTCAGCAAATAATTGTTGAATGACTGAATCCTATTGATACAGAAAAGATGTCATAATCTACATAAAATAAAAACATAAAACCAGAAGAAAAAAAATGAAGACAAATATAGAACCTTAGAGAAAGGTACAAATCAGTGAACTGAGACAAAGGTAACTCAGGAGACAGGGAAGGATTTGAGGACACAGACGTAAAATCCAATTAAAGTCCTCAGTAGAACTAAGAAAAGACAGATGCAACTTCACTGAAAATCTATTCTGTGATGGGGTAGATACTGTGAAGGACAGAATTGAGAGATGTTTCTCAGAACTTAAAGAAAAAAAAAAGAGAGAGTTTTTAAATGTGGTAGAAATATTAAGAGCTAGAAAATAAAAATATAGTTTAAGTGTTATAGGTATATCTGATGAGATGAAACAAGGAAGATAAAGACCAGAGGCAATAAATACATATATTTTTTTAAAAGATAAAATTGCTGAAGAAAATACCCAGGTAGGCTGGTTATAAAAGCTCACACATTCCAACAGACAACCAAAAAAAGAAAATGCATTCTTGAATTAGTAAAGCACAAAATAAAGGTGAGAAAATGCAAGTTACCACAGAAGGAAATATAAATAAATGCCAGCAGATAATGGAGCAGAGACCAGAAAAAACAAAAAAGGATTGTAAACCAGTAATTGTATATGCAGTCAAGTCACTGTTTCTAGGACAGAAGAAAAACAAGGTCTTTCGCATGCAAGTCTTCAGAAATTCTATCAATTCTGTACCCTTTTTGAATAATATTAATAATAAATTACCAAAAGTTCACATTCCTGCTGAAAGATGATTCAAATTAAAGTGTCATGTTTTATTGTTAAAATATACACTCACGGTGTAAAGTTGGCAGTCATAGAATGGTATGCATAAAATAACAGCTTGCCAAATGTATAAATTAAAAGCTTTAATGATAAAATAGACAAAATTACAACCAATGAGGAAAATTTAAACAAAGTGTGTTTAGCTTTTGAGAGATGAAGAACATAGAGACAAATAAATGCATAAAGAATTTAAATAATATAAATATTGGAGTTTGCAGGGAAATACTGACATATATAATCTGTAACCAAAAAAGCACCTTTTTTTCTCAAATTTCCTCAAAATTTTACATATGTTGATTATGTATTTAACAACAAAAGTTTAAAATTTCTAAATGATAAAAATTATGTTTACCATATTTCTCACATGAATGTTTTAAAACTAAAAATTGCTAGAAAAACTTCAAACAAAATGAAAATAAACTAGACTTTTGGAAAACATAAATTTTGTCATAATTTTAGTTGCGAACTAGATATAAGAGTTTTCACCTTACATTATGTTTCATGATCTGAAATTTACTTTTTCATTTTTTTATTTTAAAAATGTGGAGTACAATTCAGGGTTATGTACATAAGTGGTCATTGTGAAGTTTACTTTCAAGATAGATAGAGAATATATAATTGCATGCATTTTAATCTGGACTGTTGGGATGGAATTTTGCCCTGAAAAGCAATTTACTTTCCAGTCTGTTCGTTTGCTCTCCATCAAAGACAATACTCTAAGGGCGATTACTACAAGTACCTCAGCAATATTGATCTCAGAATAATACCTAAGATTCTGTTAATTGGCATAGTTGATATCAGAAACGAAATTTTTTTAGTGAGGCTAGTAGTTTTCTGAATGATCATGATTAATTTGAAAAATGAGTTTTCATTGGTGGCATTATTGATGCTCAAGTTATTTGTATTGGCTAGAAATACATGAGAGTCATTCAGTGCCTCACATGCACAGGGTGTAGAATTCAGAGTATCCTGTTGTCTTCTCAAATATGAATAGTACATGAACCTTGATTTGTAAACAACTTGGCATTAAGCAGATAATTAAAAGGATTCTTTGTTGCCTAAGTCCATTATATGCATAGCCACAACATGCTGCCTTTGTCTTGGGTGAATATATTACGGACGGTACTATTAAATCACCTAAAATCTGGGTATATATCAAAAGGAAATAAAATCACTATCTCAGACTGCACTCCTGTGATCACTGAAGCATTATTCACAATAGCCTAGATATGGAATCAACACAAGTGTCCATCAACAGATGAATGGATAAAGAGAATGTCGTATGTATTTGTGACACACACACACACACACACACACACACACACACACACACACACACACACACATACATACACACATGTTATTCAGCCTTTAAAAAAAAAAAAAAAGCCAGTGCTGCATCTGTAGTCCCAGCTATTCAGGAGACTAAAAGGGGAAAAATGATTGAGCCCAAACAAGCTTAAGCAACTAGTGAACCATAAGAATAAAAATAAAAATGAAATCCTGCCATTTGTGACAACATGGATGAATGGATGAACCTGAAAGACATTATGGCATTATGCCAGGTACAGAAAGACAAATAGCATGTTCTCACTCACTTATATATGGAATCTTAAAAAAAAGCAAAAAACAAAAACCTAACAACAAACTCATAAAATCAGAGAATAGAAGCTTGGTTACCAGGGGCTCAAGGGCGGGAAAAAGGGGTACAAACTTTCAAGTATAAGGTAAATAAGTTTTGGAGACCTACTGTAGCACATAATGACTATAGTTAATAATAATATACTGTATACTTGATATTTACTAAAAGAGTAGATCTCAAGCATTCTAATCACACATTTATAGAAGACTATGTGAGGTGATGGATGTGTGAATTAGTTTAATTGGCTCAGTCATTTCAAAATGTATATCAAAACATCATGCTTTGCACCTTGAATACACACAACTTTTACTTGTCAATTATTCCTCAGTAAAATTGAAACAATGTCTAAAGCTAGATATGGAGCCTTTATTGAGACAGCAGGGCGGATCATGTGGACTCTCAAGCCCGTTTGCTAATAAATGTCTACGGGTGAGACAGAGCTAGATCTGAGACTTGGCTTCATCACAATTTTCTAGCAGGTCCATGAGGAGGAAACCTATCACCTTCTTCATTATGGTAATCTGCTGAAAGTTCTCCAAAATAATAAACTGGCTGAGCATGACCTAATCAATTTAAGTCAGTTCCCAATAGGTAACAGTAATGCCGCAAATATAACAAACGAATGTCCCATTTTAACCTATTATAGACACTTCTAGGTATAGCAGCACAATTTTTCACCTCACTGATTTTAGATGAAATATTAGGAACAGTAATTAGTATACTGCTGGTTATTAAGATGTAAAATGCAGCTATTGTGACTAAGAAACTCATTTCCTCAACTTCTATTTAAATGAAGTTTAAATTTAAATAGTCACAGGTGGTTCATGGGCGCCATATTGGATATCATAGATACAGAGTATTTTCATTATCACATAAAATTCTATGGTAATGACATCAGAATTAAGAAGATGATACCATGACTCTCCTGATACATTGCTTCTCTTGATTGCATTCAAAGCCCCAATTAATAGGATCTCTGAATTCTCCTTGTTCTATAACTGTGTTCTTATTCCACTTTAAATCTGTGCTTTGTTAAATGATTTGCTTTGGCCAATGGAAAAAGAGCAAATGTGATCCAAGCAGAGACTGTATTGCCCTTGCAATAACAATGAGGATGCCCACGCTAGCTTGGTAGAAAGACAAGAGAGATATATGGAAGAGATCCACATCATCCCATCTGAGGCCATCCTAGATCAACCAGCTACTAGCTGACCCAATAGCTGACTGTTGATGGATAAATAATCCAAGCCAATGTCAGCAGAACCGCCCAGTTGACCTATAGACTCACAAGGGACAATGAATGATCATATTTTTTTAAACCACTAAGTCTTAGTACCTTGTTATTCTTGTCTGAAGGGTCGGTCATAATCAGCTTAAGAATTGACCCAACTATTAAACACAATTGGATAAGAGAAACAGAAGTCTAGGAAAGATTGTGGAGGTGAAGTACGGTATGCACAATTCCTCATTTAGTTACACTGGCCTACTCCAATGCAGAAAAGGACCCAACTCTTCTTCCCGTTCAGCAGAATGCCTACAATGCAGTTGTTGGTTCCTCTCCATCCTACTATTTATTTCTCCCACAGAAAGAGCTGATAATCAGATCAATCAAAGTCTGAAACATTTATTGGATCAGGTATTTTAGGCATAAGAATCTATAAAAGGTAGTGTGTAAAGTATCACCTATTATCTTTTACTTCCTGATCCCCACCAGAAAGCTTATTCTATTTCCTGCCATCATGCTGAACATACCTTGAAAGACCCTAGGATTATTTTCTAGAGGTGAGCACTATCTGTGTCCATGCGACCAACTTCATAGAGAGAAAGTGTAAGAAATCACTTCATTGCAGACATAGCTAAAAGCAGCTTAGCTGTTATTTCAATATGGGATTAAATTGTTCACCTGATTGCCCAAAATTATCAATATCATTTTTCTTTTCTTTTGGCTATGGATCCTTGTGTGCATTTTTGAATGATTAGACTCTACAGGGAAATGAAGACTAAAAGGAGGCCAACCCTCACAGCTTAACAAAAAGTCTAATTAAGTTATTTTAAACCCACCTGTGGCTAGTTTCCCTTATTCTATATATTTCATTCCTTAAATAATTATCCTACAGATAAAATGTCATACATTATGATTAAAGTCAGTTTGGGAAATCATTAAAAGAGAGGTGTTGGGAAAAGGTGACATCGATAAATTACTGTTATCTATTCTTAGAGAGTACCAACTTAGAAGAGCTGTAGTTCAAGTTAAGAAAGTAATTAATACAAACAAAATCACTTTAAAATATTGGTGTTATGACAATGAGATAAGCAAAAAGGCACAGAGGTGGAGCAAATATCTTACATGAAAAACTTGAGATAGAGTTTGTACCTTTAAATAAACTCAGTCTGCCTAAAGTCAAAAGAAAAAATAAGAAGAAATCAAGTGAAATCCTATATAACATGTTGGAGATCCAAAGAGTGCAATATATCAGACATAAGAGTCTGGGCTTTGTTATTTTTCACTCAAACGTGAGAATGTAAATTCGGAGCAATGATATTGAAAGGTAACATTCTGCCCTAGAACTCCAAAATTATTAGAATATGGTCATCCCATTGGCAAATCAGACCCAAGACAGGGAGGCATGGAGAGCTTGAGTGAATGTAGAAATGGGCTTGTATCAGCAGAGATTTCCACATTGTGCAAAACAACTGTTTCTTCAAATTTTCTTCAAATAAATGACAAATAAGACTAGTCTAAAGAAAATTGTGAATCACTCATTTTTTTAAATATATCAATATTTTTTATTTTGAAATTGTGGGGTAAAGTTAAGGCTTAGGTATACAAATATGCTTCATTCAGGCACCCTTGTTGATAAGGGGTGTCTCCCCGTCCCCAGACAGATATTGACTGCCATTAATCCCACCTCCCTTCCCCTCCCCCCCATAGTTTCCCACCACTGTCAGTTCTTTTTTTTATAGTATTATGGTGGATGCTCAAAGTCCACTATATGAGTGAGAACATGTGATACTCAGATTTTTGTTTCTGTGAGAGGTCACTCAGTATTATTGACTCTAGTTCCATCCAGGTTGCTGCAAAGTTCATGATTTTGTTCTTTTTTATGGCCGCATAGTATTCCATTGTGTATATGTACAATATATTTTTAATTCAGTCCTCTTTTGATGGACAGTATGGCTGATTCCAGGTTCTTGCTATTGTGAACAATGCTGCAATAAACATATGTTTGCAGGTATCTTTTTGGTAGAGTGATTTGAGTTCTTCAGGGTATATTCCCAGTAGGAGGATTGCAGGGTCATATAGGAGGTTGATATTTAGGGCTTTTAGGAATCGCCACACTGTTTTCCACAGAGGTTGCACTAGTTTGCACTCCCACCAACAGTGCAGAAGTGTTCCCTTTTCACCACACCCTTTCCAGCAACTGTTAGTTTTTGAGTAATTGATAATTGCCATTCTGACTAGAGTTAGGTGGTATCTCAGTGTGGGTTTTGATTTGTATCTCCCTGATGATTAGTGAGTTTGAACATTTCTTCATGTATCTATTGGCGGTATCACATTACCAGACTTCAAACTTTCCTATAAAACTATGATAATCAAAACAGCTTGGTATTGGTACAAAAACAGGCATATAGACCAATGGAATAGAATTGAGATTCCAAAAGCTAAACCTCAATTTCTCAACCAACTCATCTTCGACAAAGCCTCCACTGGGGAGAAGAGAACCTATGGTGCTGGGAAAACTGGTTGACCACATGCAGAAGACTCAAACAAGACCCCTATCTGTCCCCATACACAAAAATTAACTCTAAATGGATCAGAGACCCACATGTAAAACCTCAAACCATAAGAACCTG
>NW_007248501.1:199276-226704 GCF_000164805.1 Carlito syrichta
CAAAGAAACCATCAAGAGAGCAGGGAGACAGCCCACAGACTGGGAAAAAGTATTTGCCAACTCCAGGTCCGACAAAGGCTTAACATCTTAGATCTACAAGGAACTCAAATGTGCTGAAAAGAAAAAAACAAACAACCCCATTAAAAAATGGGCAAAAGATATGAACAGACACTTCTCAAAGGAAATCACTCATTTTTATTCTTGATCCAATCTCCCAAAGCTTGCTTTCTAATGATCTTCATTCTATCTCAATTCACTTACATCATCTTCTAGCTTACCCCATTGAGTCTGTTTTGAAGACTCATTACTCAGCATAACTTTAAAGTAAAGCAATTATGTCTCCCTACAGAGAATATTAACATCCTTCCCACATTGTTTCTGTAATGCAGTCTCCTACACCTAATGCAGTAGAACAAACCAGAATCAACCACTCTCCATAGCAGTGTTTTAATTGTGCACCTGCAACAACACAATAGGTGTTAATTGCCTATTGATTTGCAGCAGATCATTTCAAAAGCTAGTGGCTTACAACTATAATCATTGTTGTTTTGTCTCTCATGATCCTGTGGGTCAGGAACTTGAGAAAGACTCAGCAAGGTGGTTCTATTTCAGGGTATCTCATGTAGTTGCATTCAGGTGGTGGCTGGGGCTCAAGTCAGCATGTAGTCTTCTTCACTCACTTATCTGGCACCAGGGCTTCAGAAACATAAACAGCTGGGGGCCCGAACATCTGGGCCTATTCAGTCTTTGCTCTCTACCTCTATGTGATCTGTCCATGTGATTTCTCTATCATGGTGCTCTTAGTGTAGTCAAACTTCTTTCATATCAACTCTGGGTCCCAAGGCACATGTCCCACAAAAGAAAGAGCCAGGCATCACTAACTTATCTTTGATAAATCATATATAGTTACTTCTACATATTTTATTGATTAAGGTCGTTTTAAGGTTCAATCTAGGCTCAAGGGAGGAGAACTTAGACCCAGTATCTCAATGGAGAGGTGCCAGCATCACAGAATAAAGTAATATATATTGGTGCTGCTGTTTTGGGAAAAGGCAGTGTGTCTCAACTTCTTTTTTGGATGGCCCATAGGGCTTTTTTAATTTGTTCTATCTGATTAAACACGACACTTAACATAGATGAAGTAAAATAAAACAGTTTATCAAACCTTGAAGACAATGTTAATATAAGATATATCAAAATCCAAATCCAGAATTATCTCTTGGCAGACTTGAGCTGTTGAGTTTAAAATAACAAGATGAAGTTTATAAAGGGCTATGTGTAGGAATGTTAAAATGACTATGAATACATAATAGGGAACTCCTGGCTTGGCAGGCATTCACATGAAAAAAAGCTGGGAATTGTCATTGATCATAAGCCTAGTATATATCAAGAGTGGGATGTGACTGCTTAAACAGAAGAGCATCTGATCCACATTTAATTTGTATTTATGGCATATAGTATTCGTACCATGAGAAGTAAAACTCAACATTCACTTGATAATTGTTTACTGAGTTCCTACTATGCTAGGCACTGTTCTAGGTACTGGAAATATACATAACACCTTACCATCATAAAACCTACAGTCTATTAGAATGACAAATAATGAACCAAAATAAATCCTGGAGAAAAATAAGAAAAAGAAAAAGAAAGCAAGAAAGAAGAATAAATGTTGAGAATGGAAGTGCTACAATTTAGATAAGGTAGTTAGGGAAGTCTTCACTGAGAGTGTCTATTTGAGAAAAGATATGAAGGATAGATGTTAGCAAGCCATGTGAATCTTGGAAGAAACATTCTAGAGAAAGGAACTCTCTGAAACAAAATTCCCGAGGAACTGATATCTGGTAGTAAGGAGCCTTGTGTGGTTGAGCAAAAGTAACAGGAAAGAGAGTAGAAGGTGATGTAGTCAGAGAGGTTTTCAAAGGTGGATTCGTTGGTCACACTTGGAGCACTGGATCTCACTCTAAGAGAAGCCATGAGAAAGCTTAAGCAGAGAAATCACATGGGAATTTAACCAGATTAGCAAGAGGGTCTACTGTATTGAAGGAATACAGGGAGACTAGTTAGGAGACATTTTCAATCATCCAGGTAAGAAATGATTGTGTCTTGAACCAAGATGGTAACAGTGAAGGGGATAGGATGTGCTCAAATTCTGTATATACTTTGAATGGTAAATGATAGAATTTTCTTATTTATCAGACATGGTTTATGAAGTCAAGGGTAACACCAAGAATTTTAGTCTGATATCTGGTGAAATAAAATAGATTGTAAATGAGCAAGATTGGGGTCAAATAATGAGAGTTCTGTTTCTATAGACTTATTTTTAAATGCCTATTAGACAAATCATATAAAACTCAGAAAGTCAAGTGATTAAAACATCTCAAGCAAGAGAAAAGAGGATCATATAATGGTGAAACCTTTAGTAACATAACAAACTAGAGTAAATTTCCAGTGAGACCTATAAATGTGAAAATCATTTGCGACCTTGATTGAAGCAAAGACGTTTCAATGGAGGCAAAATTGATTCAAGTGGGTTCAGGATAGGATAAAAGAGGCAAATAGAAAACAGAACAATTAGCAACTATTTCAAGAAGGTTTGCTATAGAGGGAAGGAAAGAAATGAGATAATGACTAGATAGAGAGAACTAGTATTAGGAATAGAAAAATAGCAATATGCATGCATATGGTTTGGAAAAATTCCAGTAAAAGAAAAAAGTTTATGAAAAGGAGAGAGGAATTACTGGATTGATGATTTTTAGAAGGTAAAGAAGGGATGAAATCTAGTGGACAAATGGAGGGACTGTCCCTTACTAGGAGCATGGGCAATGCAGGGAAGCTAAGAAGAGAGAAGCCAAATATAGAGGCACAGGTGCAGATAAGCAAGGACAAGTGATAATGAGAGATTATGGAAATATTCTTGGGAAATTGTGGTAGTATTCTTCTGAAGTTTTCCACTTTCTTTATGAAATGAAAAGCAAGGTTTTTATGAGAGTGAGGATGAGGAGAGAGGTGTGGAAGATTAGAGCAGAGATTCAAGGGTATGAAGTGGCTTTCTGGGAGACTGCAGACTAAATAGATGGGGACAGTATGAGTAGGATATAGTAGTTAACATCTACTTGAGGTTGATGACAGTAAATGAATGTGAAACAAATGAACACAGCTGTGTGTTTTTCTCCAAACACTTTCAGTCACAGGTGAAACAGCAGAGAGCACGAAGAAAGTTGGATTTAGCAAAGGCTGTGACTTAGCTGCTCAAGTATTTTAACAAGGTGTTGAGTTTGAGTGATGGAAATGTGATCATAATGGCTGGTCATGGAATTTAAGCTGGATAAAGAGAAAAGTGAGGATTTTCGGTGGTGTTGAGATACTAAGAAGAGGTGGTAGTATCAGTGTTTGGCGTTCTCAGCGGGACTTCAGAACTACTGCAGTTAGTGTATTAGTGAGAAGGAAGCTTAGGAGGTGGTCATGGTAGAGTGAGATATTTGATACTGAGAAAATGAAGAGGGCACAGTTATTGGCAATATAAACGCTTAGGGTATGAGGACTCAAAGTGGATGAGGTAGGGTGAAGAAGAGTATGGCAAGAGAAATCAAGGAATCAAGCCACCAAAAAATTGGACATGTAGAGCCTGCCAGTTATCTAGGAACTAAAATATACAAGGAACATAGTCAGTGAGCCAAGAAGCTGATAGGCAAAAAAAGGAGTATCAGGTGGAATAAAGCAATGATATGAGATTCCAAGTTAAGTGGTAGTGTTTAGAAGGGAATTAGGGGAATGATTTAGAGATGGCACTGGGGATCAAATAGACACATACACCATTTTCAGACTAGGTAGTGCACAGTGTGAGAGAGAAAACATTCACCAGTTGAACTGAAAACAAACAAAACGAACAAATAAGCAAACAAAACCAAGGTGCTAAGGATTTTATTAGAAGAAGAAGTAAAAGGGATGTTCCCATGAGAGGGTGAGATTATGGGGAATTTTACTTATGACTGAAAGTCTTGGGGTACAGTTGAGTTTTTTGGTAGATGGAGATGGACAGGGTCAAAAAAGGTGGTGTAGCCAGGTTTGGTGGCTCAGCCTGTAATCCCATGCTTTGGGAGGCTGAGGTGAGTGGATTGCCTGAGCCTGCGGGTTCGAGACCTGCCTTGGTGAGACCTCATCTCTACAATAAATCAAAAAATTAGCCAGGCATGGTAGCGCGCGCCTGTAGTTCCAGCTGCTTGGAAGGCTGAGGCAGAAGGATCGCCGGAGCCCAGCAGGTCAAGGCTGAGGTGGCCGGGAGTGGCCACTGCACTCCAGTCTGGGCGAAAGTGAAACTCCAACTCAAAAAAAAAAGGTGGTGTACAAAGTTATGAGGGAAATAAAGCATTACGTAGGCGATCTGGGCTTCTTAAGGTGACTGCCATATACAAGAGATAAAAGATAGCATGAGATTAGTCCTCACAGACCCAAAGCCAAGAATGGAGGCAAAGGCTCTTGCAAGGATTATGTAGACATTCACATGTGGAGTTCTGTATTCAACTCCTGATGCTGTTTTAGAAGAATATAAATGAACTGGAGTCTATCCAGATGAGAAAGCCCAGGATAAAGAGAGTACAAGGGATTTCCATTTTTGAAAAAGCAATAGAAAAAACTGGGAAGATTTTGTCATATCTTTGTAAGACAGAATGACTCTTTCCAAGTATCAGGAGTATTATAATGTAAAAAAAAAAAAAAAAAGGCCATGATTTGCACCTAAGTGCTCCAGAAAATAAAATGTAAACATGTTGTCTATGGGGAAAGACACTTTTTTAAAAAAGACTGAGTTCTCCTAAAATGAACCAAAGGACAGCTACTGCAAGTACTGTTAGTAAACTCTCTTAGCAATATGAGATGAGAGAAGTACAAAACATAAGTAAAGGCAGTTAGAAACTTATATTAGCATTTGTTCTATGGTGTGTTTACTCATTTGTTGAAATGCTATTTTAAGTCTATTTATTCAAATAAAAAAGTGGGTTTGTGTTTCATGTCTTTTTATTTTCTAGGTTTTGATTTTTATTGAATTTTGCAAAAATACTGTTTGTTTGTTTTTTTTAGATTATGAAAGAAAGTTTATTTGGAAAGTAGATCAAAGAAAAAGGGTGGATCCACCTCTCCAAGACTGGAGAGGGGGCTAGACACTCAATTAACTTTTAGCCAAAATATTGGTCTTAGTGAACATATTTTTCAAAAAATTAGATTTGTCGTCATAGATAGCTACAGCATTTGAACTCACCTAGGGTATCACAGAAGGCATTTAACTGTCCACTTAAGAAAGTATTCAAGGAGAGGTAGGGCTTGACATTCACAGTGGGTAAAAAAATGAAATCAGGACTAGGAGACCTGGACTGACTCTTACTGAGATAAGGTAAATATCTTAATTTCATTCAACTTCCACCTCCTTATGTATAAAAATGGAATGATATCACTTTTATGTGCTCCATAAATTTAAGACTCAATTGACATGATCCATAGTAAGGATCTCTAGAAACACATCAGAATTTACACTTGGACTAACTCTGATTCCCAAATGCCACCTGTGGACCAGTTCCAGAGTGACCATATGTTTTAAAAAATCCCCAAATTTAAAAAGTTACGCATCCTGGGGTTCCAATCTCAGAGGTTCTGACTCAGTAGGCCTAAGATACAAATCTACTCTTAACAAGTTACCCAGGCGATTCTGATACATAGCCAGGTTTGAAACTCACTAAGCTAGGTAATTTTTTAAAAATCCCTTCCTCTTATTTGGTACTCAAAGATACTGACAAATAATCATTTCTTTCCCCCAGTTAAGTGGCAGCCTTTGAGAAAGACTTAAACTCTAAAATGAGAGGATAATTTTGTGTATAAGCCAGCCTGCGGGTGATGTGGGTGAACAAAAAGTGTTCGTCAGAATCTGCTCTGCCTATTTGTAAATTCATCTCAGCAGAGAAGGTCTACAAAGGCAAAAAGGTCATGGCTGTTTACTCTTCACCTATCTGGGGTCTCTCATCATATGTATGCATGTGTTTATGTATGTGAGAGTAACTAAATGGGAATATAACATACATGTAATGAAGTATATAAGGTGGAAATCTTAAGTGTTCAGTTTCTTGATTTTTATGTATATGTACAATCCACATAATTATCACCCAGATCAGGAATAGATCATTTCTAATATGCCATAGACTTCCTAAGCTCCTTCCTAGCATACACTCACTCAGAAGTAACCAGTCTTCTGCCTCCCATCATCATTGGTAAGTTTTCCTGTTCTTGAAATTCATATAAATGGAGTCAGGCAGCATGAGCTCACACTTCTTTCACTCAACAAAATACCTATGAGATCCATCCATGTCAGTGAATGTACCAGTAGCATGTTCTTTTTTACTGCTAATCTTTTCATTCTTGGAGATAGCTCTAGATGGTCAAGTTCAGATTGTCTGTAGGTTAAATGATTGTGCCAATCCAGGGACAGAATAACAAGCCCCAAATGGGAAATTCCAAAGATGATGATGTTCAATTTGGATCAAACCTTGCCATGAGAAAAGAAGGAACCTTCAAGGTTAACCTCCAGCAGAACCTCCAAGAGTTAAAGCAGAATGTATACTCCATACCACTACTAACACCAAGAAATCTGCATTTTTGTCACTGTGTTCATGAACTGTGCATATGCTAATGTTGGAGAACCATTGTTGTGAACTTTATAGACTACGCAGATAAAGGGCTTTTATGAACGGAGTTACCTGCAGGCTGCTTAATAAAAGCTAAAGCTTTTGAAATTTGACTTCAGGGACTATTACCTAGAAGGTCTGAGTTTGATGTAACAGTGAGTTTAACTCAGTTTTTTTTTTAAAAAAACCTTCATTGAAATCTGTCTGCCTTGGGGTGAAAGCTTTTATGTCTATAACTTAATAGAGCATTTTTAAACCCGGAAACAAACAAACAAAAAGAGATGGGCCAAACAAGAACAGTGCTGATTTATTTCTAAGCATAATGTGAAAGTAGAACATCAAAGCCACTCTCAGGGGTTCCAGTGCAGACACCCTGCAAGAAAACCACAAGAACTCTCTCTTATTCTATGTAACCTGCTGAATAGTCAATGACAAACACACACAAATTCACCCACAGCAACACTCACTGGGTTTTTTTGAGCTCACTAAGGAAAAAAATGAATCATAGTCGAAGATACTCTTTGTTTCACTTATTTTTGTGACAAACCATTGTTGCCTTTCCCAGGGTTTGTGTGCTAAACTTTGGTTACTCAATTTCAAAAAATTAGGATGTTATATTAACAGTGTTTATAGATTTCCAATTGCTGCTTTTTAGTTGTGTTGCATGACTCACCATATCCACGGTGGTCTTTTGCAGTATGGAGGGACATGGGAAAACAAATGTGAGAACTCAGGTCCAGAGACTCAAAAAAGTCCCACCTGGGAAAATTTTAGTAGTACTTTTAATAATATTGACAACATTGGTAGCTATGACTCATAATGCTTTTTGCCTAATTGATTTTATTTGATCTTCAACAGAATCCTTCAAAATGAAATATGCCGTACTCATTTCATAGATTAAGAGATGTCTTTTCCCTGATATTTCTCAGCACCTTGTCCTGTATGTCAATTCATGATTTCCAGTTACAAATAACATGTCGCTTTATTTTTCTACAATGAAATGTTTCTGTTAAGAATAATTTTTAAAACATGAGAGAAGAAACATTTTGCTTCATTCTCATATTAATATCAAAATTCTATCTGCAGCTATCCCATATTCCAGGCTGCTAGACTACATTCACACACTGGGTGTGGACAAATATACCCTTAGAGGTAAGAAATTTTGGCTTCTAATCCTGCTCTACCTAGAATCCATGTGTGGTTTTAACTCTAGTTTATCTCAGCCTCTCCTGACCATCAGTAAATAAGCCTGCTATCCCTACACCACCTATAAGGGTCTTTGCTAGCTTATGTTAGGTTCCTGTCAGGTGACTGCATAAGGGAAATATATACATGCACAAATGATAGGATGCTGCCGCAGATACTTCTGGTGCATTGTAATACATCACCTTGGCCCATCTGACATCTGCACACCTGTGTTAGAGAATGGAACAGTCGAGTACAGTAACTCAGCTATGAAGCATTGCCAAACTGCAAAACCCCAAATCTCAGGGCGTTAACACCTTTGGGGATAGCTCTTAGCCAGGATGAGAAGGGAACCATTGGATAAATTCCATAGTCTCCATCCTTCTGTGGGGCAGCTCTGGAACAATTTCTACACAATTCCTCAGATTCTCAGTGGGATTGAGCCTGTGGGTTTTACAGGCTTATTAACATACCCATATTGGCTTTTCTCTCTTCCCATTTCACTTTCCACACTCCCCCTCTTGTGCTTTCTGGGCTCACTTTCAAATACACTACCTTTGGTGACATTCTTGTTTCAGGCTTTGTAAAGAACCCACACAATACTCAGACTTCAGAGAAGTGTTACTATCTGAATATAGACTTGGGTGATACATGACACATTATTTGCTAAAGTTTATGCAAGTAACTCTTAAGTTGTTTCTTTATGATTCTTTGTTAATGCATTCCTAATTGCTCTTTATGTATACCTGTAAAGTTTAGGTAGAGAAATGAGGATAGGGCATAATTAATGTGTGACATGGTCTTTTTCTAAATGGGAGAATCTTCATGCAAACTTATTTTTAATAGAGGATATTAGATATGCCCTTTTGCATTTTATAAAATTAAAATCCCTCATTTGGAATCTCAACTCATATTCTTGCCTACAATAAATTGGTTTGAGGGTGAGGTGCTAAGACAAAAATCTCTTACCAAATTTTTATGAGGTGATTTTCATTGGAAAGCTGACCAATTTGACATCAACAGTTTTCTACCATATTAGGATAATTTTGATTATGAATTACAGAAACCTTCATATAAAATTCTAGGTTCCAATTTTTCTGGTCCGTCCTGGTTTTAATACTAAAAATCCACTTCCCTGAAAATACTATAGTCATGGACAAACCAGGACACTGAGTCATCCTACCAAGTCATCCATTTTTTGCATAATTTAAACACCACCATTTAGTTTATCTCTGGTAGTATACCCTAATCTCACAGGGAATTTGGGTCTTAACATTGTATATTCCCAGTGGAATCAATCAAGGAGAAGCCAAGGGAAAAAGAGTTATCCAAAGGAGGAGGAGGAAGGTACAAATAAGTGTGTGTGTGTGTGTGTGTGTGTGTGTGTGTGTGTGTGTGTGTGTAAATATCATATTTTAGACATTATATGTATAATATAATTTTATTATATGATGTCCATGTTTTAAGGAATTTTTCCCTTTCACTCTCCACACCTCAGCATCAACATTTTTTTGTTGTTGTTGCTCCTCTTTCTTCCGTTACCATCGAAATAGGTCTTTCTTCCTCATTTTAAATTCCAGCCCCAACCCTCTCATTTTCTCAGCACCCCAAGGGACTCACACTCCCCTCCACCATCTGCACCACCAGAACGAAATAAAAATATGCTCCAAGAAGCATGTTATTTTGAGAAAAGAATGTATAGATGCATTATAAACTAAATAAAAAATATCACAGGAATTTAAAATGCCTCATATTTTCCTTGGTTCATTGTTTTGATGAATGCCATTGACTCTAAAAAAAATTTTTGTTTTTTTTTTTTGAGTTGGAGTCTCTCTCTGTCGCCCAGACTGGAGTGCAGTGGCTGCTCCCGGCCACCGCAGCCTCGACCTGCTGGGCTCCAGCGATCCTTCCACCTCAGCCTTCTGAGTAGCCGGAATTACAGGCATGCACTACCACGCCCGGCTGATTTTTTGATTTATTGTAGTGATGAGGTCTTGCTGCCCAGGCGGGTCTCGAACCCACGGGCTCAGGCAATCCACTCACCTCAGCCTCCCAAAGGCGCGGGATTGCAGGCTGAGCCACCGAGCCCAGCGACTCTAAAAATTTTAAATGCCCTTCTTTTGATTCATGTAAAACTTTGTGTTGAGAATATCTGTGGCCATGAAGAAGGCATTTTGAATATCCACTAGGGCCTGTTTAATGTCCAAAGTAGTAACTCACCACAGGCTTAACATCCCACCAGAAATATTGTTAAATAAAAAATTACTGACTGGCCAACCAGTATTTTTAATTCCTGTGTTTAAGGTGGAAGTGGTAATGCACACAGAGACTCGACAGGATTGCCTTGACCAAAAGGGTCTTAACGTTCTTCCAGCTTGACTAAACTTTAGAAAGCCTTCCTCCTGACTCTAGTCCCCTGACTGCCCTTTTCTTAGAGCATTTAATTTATAAAACTTGTAATTATAAATCTTTTCACTGCCCCTTTGAGATGTAATTTTTTTTTTTTAATCTCCAGCCAGTTTTACAACCCAGGAAAGTCTTTCTCAAGGATCTGGGAACCATCCCTTTGAAATGTGATCATCAAGAAAGATAGACCCTCTATCTCCCAGTTTCTCCAGTAAGGTAGAAGCCTAACTTCCAAGAAGTAAAACTATCCCCTCTCATGAAGATGTGAGATGACTGACTGAGGAGGAGGGGTTATTTTTTATTTGAATAAAAATAATCAGCAAACACAGATGGCCTATGGTCTCCTGCTCACCTCAGCGCTTTTAATCCTCACATCTTTTATTTTAGTGGAACTTAGTCCAGGTTCAGTTCTGGTCTCTCTCCTTTATTGCAACAGCCTTGGATAAAGTCTTCCTTGTCTGTTTAACTTTATGCAGGAGCATTTTCGCAGTCTACAAAGATGTCACCAGCTGATAAAAGGACTGAAATTGTGATCAGGAACAGCTTAAGGCAAAATGGTACATCTGGGCAATCTCTTTCTATAGTCCTCATCCCACCTCTCTCTACCGCCTTGGGTACACTTATGGAAACACACTCACTTCACCAAATGTCTAAAATTGATCTGCTAATAAAAATGAACATTTATATGAAGAGAACTTAACATGTGCCAAACACTGCTAAAAACACTTTACTGTACTAACTTATTTAACTTATTTAATTCTCAAACAATACTGTATAGGTTATATTTTTATCCTAATTTTTCACATGAGAAAACTGAGACATTGAAAATTTAAATATCATGCTTAAGATCACATGGAATTTCAGATGTGGGATCTGAATCAAGGGAATTTCAGATGTGGGATCTAAATCAAGGCAGTTATAGTATCAGAGTCATTTATTCACTTATTTTCGTGTAAATGCCAGTTAGAGATATCACTGTCATTAATAGCCCCAGTTTTTCAGACTTCCCTCTATCCATATATCCTTTGATAGTACCCTCTCTTACTGATTCTGGGTTTGATCATAGACTTGCTTCGTGCAGTGGGACAGTAGCAAACAATGCAAGCATATACTTTTTCTTTTGTGTCCCTTGCTACCAATATAAGAATAATCCCAGTTTAGCATAACAGAGAATTTGAGAGACAAAGATCAGAGGCAATTTGTCCCTACATTAGCAAGCCCAGTCAAGATTAGCCAAGCCTGAACCACATCAGCAAAGCTCCCCTGGGCAAACCATAGACTTGTAAGAAATAATTAACAGTTGTTTCAAGCCTTTAAATTGCTTGTTACACAGTGACGGTAACTCATTAAGCCACATGGTTCATAATTCAAATTCCTCAAAAATTTGGTGTCATTGTCTCACCATTCTTCTTGAATGTATCTCATGAGGACCCCCATAGCCTGTCTTTGCTCAGGCCATTGCTATTACATGGAGCACACTCACTATATCATCTTAGCTTATCAAAATCCCGATCAATCCTTTAAGGTTTATGTGAGCCACCATCTCTTCTTCGAAAATTCCCATAACCCACACAACCAAGAGTGTTCTATTACTGCTTCTAATTCCTATAGCATCTATTGTCTTGACCTGTCCTCATTTGTCCATGTTTTCTCTCTCTCAGTATAATGCATGGAAGTACTTTAGAACCAGGTCAACCCAGTTTTGTTTACCTTTATGTTACCTACTGTACCAGTCTGACACCTTTGAGTGGCTCAGAAGGTATCTCACTAATTATACAATTAGTCAAGGTAGGCTAACTGCCATAGCAAATAGCCCCCAAATTTAAGTCATTGATCAACATAAATATATATCTGTGTTTGCTCATATTATAGTTCAATATGGAATGACTAGCTTCCCTGGGAAGAATGGGTTGCTCTACACAGCAGTTTAATGATCCAGGATCCTGCCATTTTGTTGACCTACCTTTCTCTATTTCCTTCAAGTTCTCTCTGTTATGGCCTGCATATGGAACATGAGAACACAGATGACCACCTGGGTATTTTTACAGAAAGGCCTGGAAGTGATGTTTCTAGATGTGTCACTCTTACTTTCATCTCAGGGTTTTGTCACATGGTCATACTTAACTGCAAGGAAACATACTCAGGCTGATAGCAAAGGGACAAGTGACAAGTAATATCAATAAATTTACATCTCCATGATTAAGAAGTCTTTTGTCTTTCTCCAACTTAGGATTTGAATAGACTGTCTTCTCAAAGTTGCAAGTGTGGGATAGAAAGTGGTAGAATAAAAAGTAGACTCTATTTGGAGTCAGGAAAAGAAAGCTTTTGATTTGGCTCTGGTACTAACTATGTGTGCCTAGTGATTTTCTTGGTTGTCGTTTCTTCATCTGCACATAGTTATTGTGCCAGGTAATTTCTAAGCATGTTTCTGAATTTTGTCCTGATCTCCTATAATTAATATGCCTTTCATTTTTATCTGTGTTTTTTATCCTTCATTTTTATCGTGTGTTGCTATCATGTCATAATAGATATTTTCTCTGAGATTTTTAATGTCTTTCAATTCAAGAGTTTAAATGTCTTTGAACAGTTCATCGATTCTAATGTCAGTTACACTATTACCATCTGTAGCAGACAGGGATGTGCTCTGTCCATATTCTGCACAATGGCCCCAGTTTCCGTCTGCTTTGCTGGTAAATGACTAGGTTTTGCACCATTTTTCAGAGGTCTGCTCTTGGGCTACTCAGGGAGCCCACATCACTCATATTCATAGAGAAATGGAAGTCTCTAGAAGTCTACATCACTCTGGGACAGCTTGTAGCCAAAGATGGGCTTGTGTGGAAGTAGGCATCCAAGATTATTTGCCTTTATGCAAAACTTCCTCTGAAATGTTATTTACGCTCCAGACCTCCCACATGAGATCAGGCTGAGACTAGGACTTCACCTGAAAGTACATCACTGCTTGGTCTCTTTCCCTCCCCTCCCCTTCTTTCCCCACCTAGTGTCTCCTGAAACTGACTCCTTAATAAATTATTTGTATCTGAATCCTTGTCTCGGGGTCCGCTTCAGTGGTCCTAAGATACTCCCTTCCCTAATAATCTCAATGTCTTGTTAAACACCCAAGCAAAACATGCCAGGCCCTTTAGAATCTTGCTTGCTTTCCCAGCTTTATCTCCTGCCTCTCTTTCCAGTTTACTCAGTGTCCCATCCTGAGCTAGCTGCTATTTGTTAATGGTGCTAGACTTCTGTCTAGGTATTTCTCATCATCCCATCCACTCACACTTTAAGATTCAACTCAAATATTTCCAACATTAGGGAGGCTTATGAAATTCTCTTTCTTCCTCCCACCAGCCCCAACTCTAGGCAGGCAGGGTTTCTCACTTCTTTTGCAAGAATTATAACAGACTCTTGCATAGTTCATAAATAATATACAAATAGTATGATGATTAGGAGCCTAACTTTAGCAGAGGGGATGTAGGGCCAGTTATTTAACTTCTGTAGGCTCCTATTTTTTTTAACGTATTAGAACAGTAAGATCACATCTTATTCATAAATGCAACATAAGGTGTTTTAGAGTATTTGAATTATACTATGTGCTTGGTATTATTAATGTTGATGAAAGAGATGTATTTGTTTCTCTGTAACTTTAACTAGATTACAAAGTTGTGAGTACTAAGTCTTATTTATCTCCGTATCCCTGACTGGCACATTAAGGTAGATACCCAATAAAAAGTTGATGAATACATAACATGCAGGCTTAGAGTACTAAGACTATTTCTTACTCTTTTCATCCACTTTAAAATGAAGCCTATCAATGCACATAATTAGGAAACAAACTCTCGAAATCCATTAAAAATATCAAAAGGAGAAAGTAAAAATTCTTGTAGCTGTTATATTTTTTTAAGTATCTCTAATACCTACCTTGCTTTCATCTTCAAGCTAGTGAACATTTTCCTTTCTATTTGAATCTGTGGTCAACTGCATTGGAGCATAAGGTCTTCTCTAAACTCATTAGTAAATCTGTGCTTGCTCAATTTCTTTCACTTTTCCTCACCTTCCATTCTGCTCTGCTCCTTCTCATTTCTCAGTGTTCCTGAGATCCAGAGACAAAATGTGACTATATATTTTTCCTTTCTCCCTTTTCATTTTTGATGATTTTTAAAACCTCTGACCCTGAAAACTTTAACTTTTCAAAATTAAATTCCTCACTTTGAAGTGATTCTGGAAAAGCCATTCTTTTAATAGATGGATGTCATCAGATTTACTCTCCTTTGGGACTTTGTCTCCAGAGATTTTTGAAGTGAGATTTCCATTTAGTGATTCCTTTTTTGAAATTCTTGGAAATTTTCTAGAAAATAACTCTTGGATTTTCAAAGTCTTTGTAAAAAGTTTCCAGTGCTTAAAATAATGAGGACAGTGACTTTAGTATATAAAGAGATTAACTCATGAAGTTATAGCCCTATTTATCTCTACCTAACATGCAGCATTATTTAATAGTATCCACCTTGATGTCCACAATGGTGATTTCAGGTATTTGCTATCTTTGCCTTCAATGGTTATTGTAGCTGAATATAATCTTTTATTTTCTTAATTCCCATGGAATTTCATGTTTGTCTTTTAGCATACATTTCTTTCTATTTTGATCTGGAGCTCTATTTGTACATTTTGTTCCCTTGTCAAGTCATAAGATCTCACCAAAGTCTGGCACTGAGTCTTGGGAATAGTGGGAGCTTTAAAGTATCTGATGAATAAATAAAAATGACCAGGAGATGCCTGTGTGAAAATAAATTAGTGTAATACTCTGGACAATAGATCTTTCATAGTTACAACATAACATATAGATTCAGTTCTGACTCATACAAGAATATGGATCATATTAATGACCCAAACAGTAGAACTGCTCTACTCCAGATATATGCAATTTTTTTCAAAAGAACTAAAAAGCTATAATCCTTTTTTTCACATATTTTAAGCATCCTTATGGAATCAGACATGTAAAGAAAAAATGGCACAAGGAATGTCATACAAAACACATTTAAATCCAGTCCATAACCATAGTTCTTCCTGACTGATAGAACAAAACCAGTTCTATCAACTCAAGTGAATGAAAGTTTCACCCCTCAGTCAGATCCTTAGGGGACCACATTCATTCCCTTTTCCTCTCATTCCCTAATTAGAATCTTTTATCCAGTCACTCTGCCACCAGAATTCTGTGCCTGACTCAGTATTAGAAGTCAAGTTATGTTTTCCATATCTACATATTAATTTCCTCTGGGCACCTGGCTGAAATTACAAAGAAGTTTCCCTGCTAGTTCATGCCCCTGTCGAGCCTGAAGTCAATTTTATGGCAATCCCAAAACACTTTTCCATCTATGGTTCCTCCATTCTATTCATTGAAGTAGCAGTAAAATCAGCTTGAAAGTAAAGATATCTTATTTGTTTGATCATGCTACTGCTTATAGGTTGTTCAAGTGTTTAAGTGGAATGGAGATTCAGTGCAACACAGGATTATGTGTCATTTGGCATACAATCTTACTTTCACAAGGTGGAATAGCCTTCTTCCTTGTATAAAGACTAGGTTCATGAATTACCTAGCAGAAAAGACCTAAGTTTCACTAATTCATTTAAAGAACCGGCAAATATTCACAAATGCTGTTAAAAATATTAATAAGATGTTATTAAATACACTTATGAATTTTCTCCATACATGAAGAAATTAAAACAAAGTGCATCTATTTCTTAAAAAAAAAAAAAATGTGTCTTCAATCAGAAGCAGACCCTGAGACAGGAGTTCTTGTTCAAATGACTTATTGAGGGAGAGCTCTCTGGAAAAAAGAAAATGAGGGAAGCAGGACTGGATAGAGAAAAGAGCCAAGCAATGATGTAGTCTTAGCTATAGTCTAGCCTAGATCCCACAAGGCACTCTGAAACATTCATGGTACCACAGAGTTGGTCCACCTGGAGGTAAGAGCACTAGCTTCCGTGTCCCTCTTAGGTCAATTATTAGCTGTATGTTGTCCCCAGGGAACAAGCATACCCAGGACAAGAATCTCCTATATTTCTGGGTGAGGTGACTCTCATAGGCTTAGATAAATTCTTTGGAGAAGGAGGCGGCTGTTAACAACTTCTGCTTGTAGTAATAGGAAAGGGTCCCTATTCCTGCAAAGTAGATCTGGACAGAAAGAATAGCAACAATGTCCACTACACTTTCTTCCAGAACTAGCCTAATCCTGATATTATTTTACACATTGGGTAAATGCAAATGTAGAATCAATTATTCACAGATAGGCGAAATAATGCTGAACTTGAGTGGAGGTAATTAGTAAACTCTTTCTCTAGTGGTAGATAAAGTCCATTTCATAAGATTAAAATTTCTTCAAAGTGCCTTCTTTAAATCTACATTCTAGGACAGGCTTGGCACTGAGGATGATAAGTGTGACTGGAGAATGTTGGACTGGCTCTTTGATTTCTATCTGCTATTTATCTGCATATAACCAAAACGTTGAACGTAGAGCTTGAACAAAGACTTATCAAGAAATTAAGAAAACCACAGTCCAGCACTGGTGCAGTTGCTTTACAATATAATCCAAACCCTAACATCTTTCATATTGAATTAAATATATTCCTTAAACTTGGCGACTTATTCTTGCCTCATAACCACTACATGGCTGCCACACTACCAGGCATCTCATCTGCATTTCAGACAAAAGAAATAGAATAACATGATAGTTGAGACTGTTTATTTTTATTTAGAGAGCTAATATTTTCTCGGGAACTACACACAACAAATTTATTTTTAGATATCATTGAAAGAACTGGGTCACATTGCCACCCACAAACTGATCATTAGCCATAGGAAATGAGATTATAATGACTTGTTTAGACCAACACTGTCCACTAGAAATATCATGCAAGTCTCATGTGTAAATTTTAAATTATTTAGTAGCTATAGTTCAGAAGTAAAATGAAAGGGTTATAATAAATTTTAATTACATATTTTGCATATTATGTAATCAACATTAACAAGATTTACATTTATACTTACAGAGCATCTCAAAGAATCTAGTGACATTTCAAGAATTCTAGAGCCATAAGAGGCAAGGGGCTACATGGTGAACAAGCACAGATCTAGACAAATAATGATTTGTACCTGAAAGTAGGGGTAGGGGTCTGTTTTTCTGAAATCCTGATCTGGTATTTCTGTTTCTGTCTATAAAAATCTAGATTCTGTTACAACAGATGAATAGAAGAGGGGAATGAATATTGGGTAGAAAAGAGGCAATGCTTACCCCAGACCTTCACTGGCATCTCCATTGACCTGTTTCAATGGATAAAATCTCATAATTTATAGATCTTTCTGCAGTTGAATTGTCTTAATTAGAGTTCCTCTTCTTGAGGCATATAACTGGGTATGGATACTTTTAATGAAATCATGGTTCTTCTCATATCTAAGATCAGAATCTTGGAATAATGAGATGCAGAAAATAGGCATTTTGATGTAGCAAGGTAGACTGGAGCATGGATCATTCAGTGAGGGAAGATGAATATAAGTGAGCTGCCATGTATTGCAGGTGACGTGGGCTGAGGTGAGTGAGAAAATTCCAGGGCAGCCTGAAGACACAGATCTTCTGTTGGAAGGAAGAGAAGGAAATATGAAGTCAACTGAATGGTGAGACTCTGAAATAATGAGGGAGATAAAGCTTCCTATTTCACATTTTGCTCCTAGACTGGTTAGGTGTTTATAAAAAAGGAAGACTAGACACTTCAATGGGACCAAGGATGAACTTTATGATATCCTTGAACATTTCAGCAGAGATTGTGGATGCACCGGTGATGTCCCCTTAGCCCAATCCTGGAAGTCATGTACAGTTCTGGAGAACAGTTCCTGTCCATGCTGGCAGTTTCCTACTCAAGCCTCCCATGTCTACCTCTCTGAATGTTTTTTTCAAAGGAGCAGCTCTCATTAAAGACTCTAGAAGTGTTGGACTGTTAATGTCCCTCCACAGGGTCCTCAACTAATAAAGGATGGGAATCGGAATCAGTGAATGAACAACCCTGCCTCTTCACCTCTTAGAAGAACAATTATACTTTAAAAATCTCTCCAGGCCAGGCTCGGTGGCTCAGCCTGTAATCCCGTGCTTTGGGAGCAAGGTGAGTGGATTGCCTGAGCCCTCGGGTTTGAGACCTCCCTGGAGGTCAACTTGGCAAGACCTCATCTCTACAATAAATCAAAAAAGTAGCTGGGCGTGGTAGCACGCACCTGTAGTTCCAGCTACTAGGAAGGCTGAGGCAGAAGGATTGCTGGAGCCCAGCAGGTCGAGGCTGTGGTGGCCAGGAGCATGCCACTGCACTCCAGTCTGGGCAACAGAGTGAGACTCCAACTCAAAAAAAAAAAATCTCTCCAAGGGATCTCAGCAGGATTAAACTCCAATTACCTACACATGACTTATTCATCAATACATCGTTCATTGGCTCACTGCCTTCTTCATAGTGCTTCCTAGAATCATGCTACCACATACGCCTTCACTCAAATTTTTGTCTTAGTGTCTGCTTTTAGGTAAATCTTCAAATCAAGACACTTTGTATAAGGAATAATGTCTCAGCATAATAAAATTTTTACATATTTAATAATCACAAATTTTATTCATTTTTACTAAATTATAGTTTGAAGCTTGAAACTATTAAGCATTCTTTTCACATCCTAAAGTCCAAAGAAATGCAAGATCTAGGCCATGATCAATATAGAATCATGGGACAAATATTTATTTTCAAATAATGATTGTATTAAAAAAATATATAAAAAGAACTGCCTAAACATCTCCTTAGGATTCAGGTGTTCTTTGTTTTGCCACTTTCAGTCCAGAATATACATACAAAAGAATATGGACTGCAGGTGTGCTGTTTGCTATGGCAGGCCTGATTCACATGTAGCTAAATTAAGATAGATAAAATTAAAATTTCAGTTTCTTAGTTGAACTAGCCACCTTGCAAGTGTTCAATAGCCATACGTTGCTACGTAGCTGCTGCTGTAGTGGCCGAAAGTTCAATCCAAGAGACCACCAAGAGCCAATTCCGATGAAAGTTCAAGAGGGTCTTTATTTACAAGCTCAAGCCTGGACCTCTGTCGACAACCGACGCAGCGGAGTACATTCAGAGGCCCTGACTTCCTTAAGCAGATGCCTTTTATGCTTTTACACAAAGGGAGAAGGAGTTTGGGGGAGCTTTCCAGTTGTGTTACCATTTAATTGGGTAGTAACCTCTGGTGGTTAGCTCAATCGTGGAGGATTGGCTAGCCTGACTCAGGCTGACCTTGGTCCACTAGCTAGGGAAGTTGCAGAGACATCTGGAAACTTAGGTGATTACCCCCTGGCACCTGATTGGTTGATGCTAAGGGGAAAGTGAGATAAGGGAAGGGGTTGAAGCTTGTAACCGGAGCTTTGCAGTTTTTCCCATAACTGAAACTTTAAACAGTTATAGGTTATGTTTTAAGACAGAAAACTAAAAATGGCTGTGTTATTGTCCACAAACCGATTACATATTTATTGGGTTATAGCATGCTCTTAACCTAAGTCTATGGTATACTCTATTACTGTCCTCTCACTGTATTGAACAGCGCAGATACAGAACATTTCCATTATTGTCAAAATCTTTATTGAACATCACTAGGCGAGGGACTCATGGTTGGAAAATACAAGGAGGGCACTCCTTCCTCTCTTTCATGGTAGACAGACTCGCTGGTCATGACACCCTCTTCCTTGAGTTTGTCTTTGACTTCATAGTTTTTCCAAAAACAAAACACCAAACTGTCACTTCCAAACAATAAGACTTGGTTTATGTATCAGCCAGGGTAATGCTAAGCTATGATGCAGCCAGAAGGTAATCCTGAAAATGATTGATTTAAAAAACAAAGGCTTAGTTTTTGTTCTTGAAAAATTTTGATGTGAATCAGCGGATCAGCCCGCTTTCCCCCAGTGCAGGCATTCCCTCTGTTCAGTGCTCTCCAGTACCTCTATCAAATGGGGGCTCTAGTAAAATAATTTCTCATAAAGATAGGACTTGTTAAGAAGAACAGAGTGTTCTGGCATATTTCAAAATGGCTCCTTTTGGAGCAGCATGAGAGGCTGTTTCTCCAGTCTTCACTCTACCTGGTAGAGTTCCTGGAGATAAAACTAAAAAAATCATAGGACGCTCTTAAGGCTGGGTCCCTCTGGACATTTTACAAGGGAGTGACCAAAAAACCGGAACTACCTTTTGGAGGGTGGGCCCCTTGTAATGCAAGCTTCCCCCACTAGGTAAGTGTTCTAGGAGCCCATCCGCATCAGTGTACCAGCTAGTGTCGTTGTGTGTCACTATTTGCAGAAGAAACAAACGCACACCTGTTTGTTGTGTGGCATACAGGTGACTGGTTCTTCCACCATGACAAAGCACCTTCCTATAGTGCACTGAGTGCTCAGCAGTTTTGGGCCCAAAAGAGCATGAGTCCTGTGTCCCACCCTTTTTTGTTTGTTTGTTTCCCAGGATGAAAAAAGTCCTCAAAGGGAAATGTTTTGTCTATGTGGAAGAGGTGAAACAAAAAACAACAGAAGCACTAAAAAGCATCAAAATGGATGAGTTAAAAAACTGATTTTAGCACTGGAAAAATTGCCTCCATAGGTACATTGCATCAAACAAGGAGTATTTTGAAGGTGACTAAAGTTCAATACGGTTTTTTAAATAAATAATTCCTGTTTTGCAGGATGGGGGGGTCTCCCATCATATTTTTCATAACTATCCACACTAAGCCTCCAGCAATATGTGAATTGCAGTTTTAGTTTTTCTACACTAATACTGATTTCCACTGACAGAGGTTTCTGTTTGTGGATTTCTCTTCTGGTAAATTGTGATTTTTCTATATCCGCCTGTCCCTTCAATTTGTAGGGCAGTAGTTTGCCCTGAGACCTCAAGCCTCTGATAGATCTAAGAAGAGTTGTTGAGTTTCAGTTTTCAGCTTTTGACTTACTCTTAGGATGGAGTGATGACTTCCAAGTTTCTTACTTGCCAGACAGAAATCAAGAGAGCATATTTTTTAAAAATTAATTTTGTGTTTCTAGCATGAGGTTGATGGGGTGTTCTGTTTTCTTCCCTACCCTTTTATTTTTCTTTTCCCACTCTGAACTTTCTGAACTGAACTCCTCTTCACTGTTCTGACTAAAAGTGGCTTCTACTAATGTCTTCTTCCCTGTGGTTATTAACTTTCTCCACCCCAAGTGCATTGGGCCTAAAACTCATTATTACCTCTCAAGTATTCTCTTTACCCCACTCATAAAGAAAGCGGCCACAGTGACTTGGAGTCATTAGGAATTCTTTCTGCATACAGTGATATATCACTTAGTATGATTTCAAAAACGTTATTAGGAATATGCAAATCGACATGGCCATTTAAACTTAGAAATCTGCTGTTTGTATGGGCCTGGTTGGCCCATCTCTCACAGCACTGCTTCCGTATTCTAATTTTTATGACTTTGAACTAAAAAAGATATTGATTGGCTTGCCACCCAATGAGCTAGACGTTCCATTTGGTTATTTCCGGATGGCCTGGAGCAATGACAATCTGATTGCTCTCCTCCTTCAAACCCCAATCTTTTCAGGTGATGCTCTTTTGAAAAATCTTCTCTGTTGATTCACCAGAGGAAGGAATAAAACCAAGCTAGAGGTGATACATCATGGCAGCTCACTCAATCAACATTATTTATAATTTCAGAGACTTGTACTAGATATCATAAGTGCTGGGCACTATTGAGGACCAGTCTGACCAGCATTATTATTTTTTTGTATCATTTTTCCATACAATTGGCTTTTATACAAGTCTATGAATAGTTAAAATATATTTTCCTCCTGCTTCCTCCTGGACGTGTTTACAGACCTACTGGCTTTGAGCAATCACATGATGGTAAACCTGGCATTAGCCTGCTAGGCCAAGGAACAAGCTTCTCTGGTTAATCACATTGCCTGATTAATAAAGACTCACAGATTTTCTAATGATTAGAAAATGCATCTAACAAGGGCTCTGTGTTAGAATCTAATTTTCTTTGATGATCAGAGGGCATTTTTACATCTTGTGTTACTTAATCATCATTATTAGGAAAATCAATTGCCAGCTAAATGAGATTTTCAATGGATACATGCCGATAAAACAGCTTTTAGGACCCAACACACCAAGCTCCATTCATTTTGGGAGTTTCTTGTTTTCTTTACAATTTGAATGAAAGATTGTGTATCTACAGCCACAGGTCTTCCTCTGTAATACTCCAGGTAATATCGATATCTAAGGAAGTCCATTTATACCCATCATGTGTCTCTTCTCCCCTTCTTCATGTTTTTCTTTGCATATTCAACAAACCTTTCCCGAGTGTCAGCTCTGTGTCTGGCACCGTCCTGAGCAGTGGGGGCATACAACTTTTTGCTCTCGTGATACTTACATGTTAGTTGGGAAAAACAGAAAGTATTAAGTAAGCAAATGCACAAGCCAGAGAGCTATGAAGAAATTAAATTCAGGCCACTTGGGAGAGAGTGACCAGTGGCAGGGGTCTTTCTGCAAAGGTGACAACTGAGTAGATAAATGAAGGGCTAATGGAACATGGCATCTGAAGATCTGAGAGGAAAACATGCTCAGGACAGAGGAGAGAGCAAGGAAAAAGGTCCCAAGGAGTGAAATTGAAATGTGCTAGAAAGAGAAATGGTGGAGACTGTAGAGTTTGGTGGGCAACACGAAGCTTGGAGAAGGAGGCAAACAAGAAGTCAGGGAGGGCTTTGCCATCACCCACATTTGGGTCTCTGAGTCTTGTCTTATATTTGCAAGGCATCTCATACTGCAGGCCTTGCCTACACCTTGACGGGTGGCAGATCTGGGTTGTTTCAAAGACTGATGTAGAAGACAAACTTGGGGGAGGGGGAAAAAAGGAAGATAAACCTGGAAACACATAAGGGGTCACCTCCTAGGTTGACTAAGTTGGAGACACCAGACAAAAAAAACTAAAATCACCTTCACCAAGATGCCTAAAAAGCCTTGTGATTGCCATTAAAATGCCTCCGTATACCATGTATTGGTATGTGTGTGTGTTGCCTAATTGAAGGCAACATCCATGTGTTATTTTCTGCAGAGTCAAGGGGTTTCCAATCAGCATGTCTCAGAAAGGGCTTTACCTTTACTCCAGGCTACTTCAAGACAGTCTATTATTCCTATCTCTGAGCAACAGAAATACTACTAACTAGCCTACCAAATGTCAAAAATGGGTTTTTATGGCTGAAACTAATGTCTTATAGCATAATGGAAACTATAAATATACCCCTATTGACCAAGTTAAAGTACTCAAGATACTTTTAGAGTCCCTACTGAGAATCTTTTTTCTACACATATTTATTCTAATCATGGAGTCTTTATCAAGTCATTAGAACCATAATTTTTTTTTCCCCTCTTCCATGACAAAAGGCACTCATTTTCCCCTTTGCTCCAGTGAAGGAGGAAGTAGAAGAGAAGTGGGACTGGAGAAAAGAAAAGGAAAAGGGAGACAATGTGGACCATCTCTGCCAGTCTTGGAGCTTTGTGCAAAATGTAGTATAACTGGGTCTGCCTGTGATGGAACATAGAACAGGGAAAGCACTGTAGTAGATTTCAAGTTTTAATACCTAGGAGCAACTCCCCACTCTGACTGGCAGTGCTGATTAGAGTCAGGGGATCACATGAGGCTCTCCCACTGGATCCCAGTACTCTGTATAGGTTACACACAGAAGCTGTTTGTCAAAAATCAAGTCACCAATATCAGGGAAGACTTAATTAAGGAGGATTAAAGTTTATTCCTATTAAAAGTATTAACTGTGCTAGTATTCTGATAGATTTTCCTGAGAGGTAAAGAAAGAAGTGAGATACAGGTAGCCTTCAGGAAATTGAGCATTACCCTGTGTACACACAAGAATATGCCCTGTAAGCAACCTTGTCAGTTTGATATCCTCTAAGGCAAAGTTGGTAAATGACTGCCAGTGGGAACAATCTAGTCTGTTCTCAATTCTTTTAGACTCCAGAAGTTTAAATTACCAATTTTATATATTTTAAAGGCTGTATAATATAAACATACCACAAAAAAATATGTGACAGATTGTATATGGCCCATAAAGCTTAAATTATTTTCTGGACCTTTACAGAAAACAAAACAAAAAAACGTTTGTTGACTCCTGCAGCAGGAGGGAAAGAAAGAGGTATTCAAGAGCTGCTATACTAAAGAACACTTATGTAAAGGTGCAAACTACCCTCACCTCACTCTCTACTCCCAGTATCCCTGACACTATCCTACTTCCATGGCCTTAGTATTTTTATATACAGTAAAATGTATTTATTTATTATATTTGTTGTCTTCTATATGATCCTCCCCTTCTTACTCCTAGAATCTAAACCTCAAGAGGAAAATAATCTTTATCTATTTTGCTATCCTCCATAAACCAAGTGCCAGGAACATTGCTCAACATGTATTATAACCTCTTAAGAATGTGTTGAATAAATGAATGAATGAGATGTTCATAAGATATTTTTTAGGGCACCTTTCTTACTCCAGGCAGAACCATTAACTCCAAGAGACTGATAGTTTCTCATGCCTTCTTCCTACTTAATTAACCAAGGAGTTCTTAGAGAATACTTTTGCTAATTTTCTCAGACTATCTGACAAATAAACCTCAGAAATGGTATGGGATTACCAATTTTCTCTCTATAAAGGTGGCCTAACTCAATTTATGAAATATCATTTCAATATCAAATATTATATCCATAGTACTAGCTGCATACTCAGTACTACCAAGGGCAGCCTTTGTAGAAGCAAAATTGATAGTGTGACATCTCCCAGTTACCCTCACACAGCAGCCAGAAGGGTTCCACTCAGCAGCCACAGCCTTCTCTGTGAGGTCTGAAATACCTTCGGCAGGGAAGCAGGCTTTTTTAAAAAAAAAAAAAACTCTTGCAGCAAAATAATGTTTAAATGGAAGACCCCAGACTGAGGGAGTGATGGCTTACATTCTTACAAATGTGCAATCTTTCTGAGAGTAGACTTGAGTCAAGATAAAGGTGAGCAGGTGTACACAAAGAACTCTGAGTCAGAGAGAGGAGACCTAAAGTCTACAGGCTGGAGAGAATTGACTATAGAAAATTCAGCCTTATCTACCAACTTAGAGAAAACATAAAGACACAATTTCAATCAGACTTGAAATCTGGCTCTTTAAATTTTCAGGGACCACCTGTTTTTAAACTGCCTTACAAATGGATGATTCCTTTTGCAGTGGAAAAGATGCGTTTTGTTTTAAAATTTACATTTCACTTTTAAGTATAAAAGTTGAAATTAAAATAAAATATATTCACTAACTTGCATTAGCAAGAATGCATTGCATAACACAAACTTTACAAACTTTTCTCTAACTTTTCCATCTGAATTTTTTTCACTTTTGTTTATTTATTGACCATAAATATATTATGTAATATAGCCTGAATATATTATGTAAGACAAGGTGTATCTCTAGTATTTCAGTAAATACATTTTTCCTCTGCTTTGTTTTTTACCTCTGTACCTTAGTTTTCTGAAACACCCGTTTTCAACATGGTAAATACATCTATTCTACCTTAAATTATATCTGTTCTATCTGCAACCATCTTAGCCTGTGAGCCCCAACTAGTGACAACTTTTTAAGTCACACATATGTTTCTCTTTTCACTGAACACTCATTCTCTGTAATAAGTAAGTGGTCTTTAAGAATTTTACCTTAAGCCGGGCTCAGTGGCTCAGCCTGTAATCCCATGCCTTTGGGAGGCTGAGGTGAGTGGATTGCCTGACCTCGAGGGTTTGAGACCCGCCAGGGTAGCAAGACCTCATCTCTACAATAAATCAAAAAATCAGCCGGGCGTGGTAGCGCATGCCTGTAATTCCGGCTACTTGGAAGGCTGAGGTGGAAGGATCGCCGGAGCCCAGCAGGTCGAGGCTGCGGTGGCCGGGAGCGGCCACTGCACTCCAGTCTGGGCGACAGAGTGAGACGCCGACTCAAAAAAAAAAAAAAAAAAGAATTTTACCTTAAAATATAATAAAAGTTATGATTCTGTCTTCACACAAAATTTTTTCAAGAATTTTCTACATTAACTTTGATTTCCAATTATATTGCATCAAAGAGTAGCCAGACATCAATAAGGTAGCAAACTGAGAAGATGTATTCTCCTCTTCCCCCACAGAAACACCAGATTAACAACCAGAATGCCTCTGAGAACTCTAGAGAACAGAAACGAAACTACATCACTCAGGCCAATATAAAATCGAGATGGAAATCCAGACAAAGAGATAGGAAGACCGAGAGCATTTGGCATACTCATTCATGCCCTTCCTCTGGTGCAATATACCATGTAGCAACTGGAAGGAAATTCCTCTCACTGGGTCTCCTGCCTCAGAATGCAAACAAAAGAGTGAACCGTGTGTCCAATATTCAGGCTTAACTGAGAGCAGTCCAGAGGACTGGTTTCTATCTGGCCTGACTCAGGGCACTGAAGAATCAGGTACTAGAATTTGGAAGCAGCTGAAAACAGAGACTAGCAGCATGCCAGAGCTGCACTTCCAAAGGTAGACCCGGGGGTGGCAAGAAATAAGAAAAGGCTTGAGTGGTTCTAGACTCTCTAGCCAGACTGACTGGTGAAAGTCTTTCCCTGTGTGCAAACCAGTACACAAATTCTGAGAGAATATCTGATTTTTCAAATGTCCAAATTCCAGAAAAAAATTAGAAGGCATACAAAAAAACAAGAAAGCATGCCAATCAAAGGAAAAAAATAAAACTTTGGAAACTGATCTTAAGGAAATGCAATCTATGAATTGTTTGAAAGAGTTTTTAAAACAGCTTACCTAAGCCGGGCTCGGTGGCTCAGCCTGTAATCCCGCGCCTTTGGGAGGCTGAGGTGAGTGGATTGCATGAGTCCACGGGTTCGAGACCCGCCTGGGCAGCGAGACCTCATCTCTACAATAAATCAAAAAATTAGCCGGGCGTGGTAGCGCATGCCTGTAATTCCGGCTACTTGGAAGGCTGAGGCGGAAGGATCGCCGGAGCCCAGCAGGTCGAGGCTGCGGTGGCCGGGAGCGGCCACTGCACTCCAGTTTGGGCGACAGAGTGAGACTCCAACTC